>NC_081183.1:12367466-12528725 GCF_029867415.1 Vicia villosa | reverse complement strand
ATCACGGACAATGGCACAAATCTAAACAACAGAATGATTACTGAACTTTGCACACAGTTCAAAATCAAGCATCATAATTCCTCTCCATATCGACCAAAGATGAACGGCGCGGTGGAAGCTGCCAACAAGAACATCAAGAAAATCATATAAAAAATGACAGTAACCTACAAAGACTGGCATGAGATGTTGCCTTTTGCTCTTCATGGTTATCGCACATCTGCGCGTACTTCAACAGGGGCAACTCCATTCTCCTTAGTCTATGGTATGGAGGCAGTTCTTCCAATTGAAATTCAGATTCCTTCCCTAAGGATTATGAAAGAAGCCAATCTAGACGAAGACGATTGGATTCAAACACGGTTGGACCAGATAAACTTGATCGATGAGAAAAGGCTCGCAGCTATTTGTCATGGTCAGCTATACCAAAAGCGCATGATCAAAGCCTTCAACAAAAAGTCAAAAGTCAAGCATACCAAACGGGTGGCTTGGTTGTCAAACGCATCATCTTACCACAAGGTGATCCCAGAGGCAAATGGACTCCCACCTACGAGGGACCATTCATAATCAAGAAAATATTCTCCGGCGGCGCCATGTTGCTTACCACCATGGATGGCGAGGATTTCCCACACCCTGTGAATGCTGACATAGTCAAAAAATACTTCTCTTGAAAAAAAAACAGCTCGCTAAGTTGAAAACCTGAAAGGGCAACTTAGGCAAAAATGAGCGTCTCGGTGGATTGAAAACCCGAAAGGGCGATCCAGGCAAAAATTAGAGACTAAACAAATACTATCCCGGTAGGCTGAAAACCTGAAAGGGCGGCCTAGGCAAAAGTTAGGGAATGAAACATACAACTGTGTTCCGTTCAGCTGCCTACTCACCATCAAGATTCAACACCTCAAAGACACCGATCAGTCTAATCACTTTCTTCCAACAAGTGAGGGATGAGATGCTCGAAGACAGATTGGCAATAGCAGAGTTGAAACTTGACTGGATCATTTTCACATAGCTATTTATCTTCATAAATATTTTTCAAAACTTTCTGACAGTTTCCTACTTCTAGGATTGTTGTCTCCCTGTGCTAACCCGCCTATCATGGCTCTTTTCAATGCAGCTCTTTCAAAAATCACTATTTTCATTTCTTCTGTTTAAATGCGTAAGCGTCTCAATGATAATTTTGAATGAACATATGCATTTGAATATGATTGATGTTTACCAGGAAAAACAGGAATGGCATTCAGGAAATGTCCCGATCATCTGGACAGCATTCCATCAGAAGGAAATCACCAAGAGAAACGCATTTCTCAGCAAATTCCTCAAAAAGATTTTCTCTTCAAAAGAAGTCTTATCCCCCAGCAGGGTTGTTCCAGATTACTATCTTCAAAAGGTGTGATCCCCGCGCCCGGACTTGGTCAGATAGTGCATCGGAGGATTATGCATCTTCCTCATTCCCATTTGAAAGGGCATCAGAACTTCCAGTTACCTTTGGTTCCCCAAGCAGTAGTCAAAGATCCTTCAACGGGATACCCGGGTTCTCAAAGAATTTCCCCAGACGAGGGTACTCAAGCAAGACAAAAGATCATCAACGATCACAATACATTCATGTCCAGCTGACTAGTGGGAATTTATTTTTCCAATTAGAAGCTTGACATCACATTCATACATCACATTCACATATTCACATTCACATATTCACATTCATACATCATACATCATACATCATACATCATACATCATACATCATGCATCATGCGCATATTCATACACAGCATAACATGCATATTTCTCCGGGAATATCTCACATTTACATGCATCATAAACATTGCATATCACTAACTTGATTTTTCAGGTAGGCAGATATCTTCAACAAAGATGTTCTCAATCACATGCCGTGTTCACCTGAATTCCATGAACGGTTCTCTCAGATATAATCAAGCCAAAGATTCATTCTGATCACTTACCCACTCAAAAACAAGCATCAAAGATCAAAAGCGATACCTCAGACGGTTCCAAAACGATCTAGCATCACAGATCAAAGTCGATACCTCAGACGGTTCCAAAACGATCTAGCATCACAGATCAAAGTTGATACCTCAGACGGTTCCAGAACGATCTAACATTGCAGATCTAAAGCAATACCTCAGACGGTTCCAAAACGATCTAACATTGCGGATCTAAAGCGATACCTCAGACGGTTCCAAAACGATCCAACGTTGCAGATCTAAAGCGATACCTCAGACGGTTCCACAATGATCAAATTCCAAAATCTAAAAAAAAACTTTGGACAAGTTCCGTAACGATTATCTTCCAAGACTTAAAGCGGTAACCTTGGACGGTTCCGAAACAGTCAACACAAAGACTTTCAAATCCTTCATCAAGATATAATCAATGGATTCATTCTGATGAACAGACCCTCAACCCATTTACCAGGTGGCATCTGAAAGCCCATCTCAGGTAATGTTTCAATCTGCCAACAACATTTCGCAGACGACATTCAAATGCAACTTCCAACATCTCTTCTGATCAAGGTAAGTGCAAATTTTCAGGGCATCTAAATATTCAATCATCTTCTACCTTCAGATTTCAGGCAATCTCTTCAGGTTTAAGAAGATTGAATAGGGGCAACTGTTATACCCCAAAATTTGCCCACATATTTTTCAAGAAAACTCCAATCTAAAAATTAAGGGTCTCATATAATCATGGATTTTTATTTCAACAAATATCCTGACATATGAAATACTTAGTTTTTAGAATTTTTCTTATACAGTAATTTGGCTTGCAGTTGAATTTATTCTTACGCAAACGCCAAATACTGTTTATTACTTCACACATGCTATTTATTTATTTACAGATAAATAGTACTGACATAATTGGTACAGAGTTAAATCTTTTTGCAGGCGCAAAATCAGGAAACTCAGACTGTACTGGTAACAGTAAACATTAGTTATTTATTATGTCTGTGTTTTTCTAACAAGTCATGTAAATAAACTTTCATTTTTCACATAAAACATAAAACAAAAAACAACAAAAAAGAAAATTAACTTTGACTGTTGATTTTTCACTCTAACTGCTACGTCAATACCTGAACAGTCAGTTGACAGCCAAACTGCTGGCAGTACAATTCTCAGTGTTTTGTACCATCAATCAAATCAATCTTTCACAATTCAAAATTCCAAGGTTTTTGTTCAAGAAGTCTTCTGAATATCACGCGATTAGCAGAGACTCAACACTGCACAAAAATCAGGTACGCTTAACTGTCTCCTACACAAACAGTCCCTAATCAGGGTTTTTCTTGTTTTTACAGGAGCAACAAGTTTTTGAGAGCTCAAATGGATTTCATACACATCCATATATCTCAAAGTACCATCATACAAATTTTCAAACTTCAATTCACTCAGACGCACCGTCAGCAGCTCAAACAGTCAACAGACGACCCGTTTGACCAAAAAGTCAACAGACAGTCAAAAATGAAATTTTTTGTCAAAGTCCATATTTTGTCAAAGGATTCATCATTTGATCATTGGATGATCATAATTCATCAAGGAAAGATCAAAAACCAACAAAACCCTAAGATTCAAAATTAGGGTTTTTGCCTGAAAAGTCAACTCAACTTTGACTGATCATAACTCTCTCATCCTTCATCCAAAAAATTCAAACCAAAGCTTGTTTTGAAGGAAATTCAATTATATTTCAAATGCCATTGATCCCATGGTCATTGGATTCACCATTTGAAAAATATGATCAAAGACATTACAGGTCATTTTCAAAGTCAACAAAAAGACACTTTTTTCAAAAGGACACACAAGGAGATTCAAAAATAATTTTGACATGAGACCAAAGACATTGGTTAGAGGACTCTTTGAGGTTTCTAAAAAGTGCAAGATCTCCTTCATATGACAAAAATTGAAGGATTTACACCTTGTTGAAGTTGGCTAAATTTTGGGAAAATACATGAAATCAACATTGTTCAAAATGGCATTTTTTCCAAATGGGGCCAAGTTTTCAGCATTCAAACATCATTTCCATGATATTATGGGCCTCCCACGACCAAGACAAAGCCCACATCATTTTTCTCCATTTTTTGAATTAATTTTATCACATATAAGATTAAATTTAAAAAGGAAAATGGAAGAATAATGATTAGCTTATTTTCCAAGCATGACTCATCAAATAATCACTTAATTATGCAGCAAGGAGGCTGCAAGGAAAGAAGTGTGAAGAGCAAGCCAAGGTTGCTTGAGTTCCAAGCTTGAAAGTCAAAATTCAACAAAAGCAATCATTGCTTTTAGCTTCAATTTTAAGCACCTCAAGGCCTATAAATGAAGAAGCATATTTCAGCAACAAAAGAGAGCCAAAGAGAGCACGAAAATTATAAGCAAAAGCATAGCAAGAAACTTCATAAATTCTCTCAAAATTCCACAAACTTTGTAATTTTCGTTTTCCATATTCCAATCAATATCAATACAAACAATCACTTCCAATCATCTCCTAAAGCAATATAGAGTAAGAATAAGCTCTTTGTTTGGTCCCATGAGAGTCGTAGCATGTGTATAAAGTGTTACATGAACATACACATATAACTTTCGTTTTCCCATGCATGCTTGATTAAAATAAAAACTAACCACTTGCATGGACTCATGGCATGATATAGAGTAGGTTTGAGTGATCACATGCAAGCTTTAACGTGGTTTTGAAGCTCCGCCATTTTTGAGCTTCAAACATGTGAAGCTTTCGTTCTCCATGATACAAGCTTCAAATGGAAAAACTAACGACGCTATCATGTTCAGAAGGGTCCAATTAGGTGATCTGGGTGGCCTTTGTTTTTTTTTATTTTCATTTTGTAGGTCGTTCAAAAGCATGGAAAAAGAAAGAAAAATCCGCAGGAAAATCCGCAGGTAAGTCTGCAAGAAAATCCACAGGTACCAAGGAAGAAGATGATGAATAGTGAGGTTGAATCTTTGACCGCACGCGTGGCACATCTTTCTCTTCCCATTCGCCAGTCAACTGCACGTGGGTCCCACCTGGAATATTCAAATTCTGCATGATCACATGTTGTCCCTCTATCCATGTGCATCAAGTGACTTCAATCTGGGCCATAGATCTCCACTAATTCTCCATCCAACGCATCAAAAACGTAGCTACACCATGCACCTTCATTTAATTACCACACATGATCATTGTCTTATTTTATTTTCTATTTTTATTTTAATTTCTTTGTTAAATTAGTTAAAAATAGTTTTAAAAATCCAAAAAATACACAAAAAATATTTTTAGACTTCTAAAATAATATATTATTTTCTGAAATAAAAATATTTTATTTTCTTCAAAATTTTAATATTTTTGCTTAATTAATTAGTATATATTTATATATTTGCTTTTTAATTATTCTAACCAATCAAAAAATCATCAAAAAAATTGTTCTTTATATTAAATATTGTTTATATATTATAAACTAATTTTGTACATATTTTGAATAATTTTCTTTTTAAGTTTTAATTATTTGTATAATTATTTGCATAATTATGTTTTAATTAACTTAAATCAATTTCAAATCAATTTCAAAAATTCAAAAAAATTAGTTTTGTTTTAAAATTAATTAACAAATATTTTGTATATATTTTAAACTTAATTTCTAGGTTTAAATATATTTCCATCTTTTTTCTTCATTTTAATTTAATTAATCATGCATTAATTATAATTAAAATCAATCATAAAAAAAATCCAAAAACATGCCTTTTATTTTTCTTGCAATTTAAATTCCTAGATAAATGTATAGGATGTCAAATTCATGTAAATAGGCTAGTTTACATTTCCTGCACAATCGATGTAATAGCGTAGATTTACTTTCCGCACTTTACATTTCCGCACTTTAATTTCCAGCACATATAAACTGCGTGTATGTCAAAGATAAAATTGAACCGTTAGATCACTAACTTCAAAGATAAATATCTGAATCCAATCACAATCACACTTGCACCTCTTAAGGTAATCCCTTTTCAATCTTTCAAAATCAAAGTCAAATTTTACTGTTTCGAGTACAAAATCGAACCTTGCTTTTATATCCGGTGAAAGGATAGATTTTTAAAGGAAATAGGATAAAGACCTTACAACTCAGGGTAGACCTCCTAGTTTGCTTGCTCAAATCAAAACAAACAAAATTCTCATACACTGTTGATTTTTCAAAACTTTCAAAAAAGACAATACTTTGTATACATCCAAACACGGATTATTACAAAGTTAACGTTCTTTTCAAAACATCTTTCGAAAGATAAACAAGCATTTTGTATACATCCACACATGGATCATTACAAAATTCAATTTACAAAGGTATTTGAAACCACATATGAGCAATTTCAGAGCAATTGAAAAGTGATCGAAAAACAAGTGAGCTAAGCAAACTTAAGAGCCCATGGATAACCATGGATACAAAGGGTGCTAACACCTTCCCTTTGTATAACCTACCCCCTTACCCAGAATTTCTTAAAGGTCTTTTTTCTGTGTCTTTTATAAACCTTTCCTTAATTGGATAAAATAAAAGGTCGGTGGCGACTCTGTGAATTTTCAAAATGCGAAAGCATTAAGCGACAAAAAAGAGTCAGTTCACGTATCTCTACAGATCAGAGGTATGGCCCGGTATTAAAAAAAATCGGAGGTCCACAGAACCAATCTACCAACCCGTGTAAATAAAAACCTTATAAAGTGCCTCAAAGCCAATAGCTCACACTAGTCATATCCAGATCAGTGGTCATAAAAACTTTATTACTCTTACTCAATGTATCGGTCGAAGTGGTTAGCGTCGTTGTCATCTGAGAATTGGGTGCAATATAAAGCTCAATATATTTCATATCCAAAGCGATAGATGACCCATAAACATGTTACCATAAAATTGAGAAAATTTATTTTATCCTTGATCATTGCTTTAAGAAAGTTACATGTTATTTCTTGTCACATACCATCATTGTCCGAACCAACCATCCTCTTAAGCAAGTCCTCCACAAGCCAGACCTTGCGGGACGGATGAATAAATGTTCAATCAAAATATCTGAGTTCAATGTCTTATTGAAGTGGCTTTGAGATATTGTAAAACATGTTCTATAGCTTGCAAATGTCTCTCTCTTGGATCATACATAAATTGATTGATCATGCTAACTGCATATGACAAATCCGACCTAGTATATGCCAAGCAAATTAACTTTCCCAGTAATCTTTGATACTGACCCTTGTTAACTTTGGAACTTTCCTTCTAAAGGACTATCTATGTTTCTGTTTAATATGAACACTTGTTGGTTTGCAACCAAGCTTCCTTGTTTTTTACAAAAGATCAAACACATACCCGTGTGAGATAAAGATGCCTTATTTTGACTATACTACCTTAATTCCCAAGAATAATTTGAGCTTTTGAAGGTTATTTGTCTCAAACTCCAATTATACTTTTTCTTTGAGTAATTGTATCTTATTCAAATAAAATTTTCTTATAGCCCAAATCAAACATATAACAATAATATTATCAACATAAACAAACAATTAGTTATCCTCCTCATGAATGTTCGAAAAGCAAAGTGTGGTTTCCTAGAACACACCATGACCTTTTGATAAGTGCCAAATTTAGGAAAAATACATCGATACTTATTAACTTATTTTCAAAGCAATCAATATAAAAAATCCAAATTTATCTATTAAAAGTGGTAGAATACCTGTTTGGACTTTTCTAACATGTATTAATTGAAAATAGGTAAAAAGGACTAGAAAACCACGATTCAACATGCAAAGACCAAGTCAGAGTAAAACCCTAAAAAACAAGGGTTGCTAGGTCAGGACATAGGCGTGCTAGGTGAGCTCAGGAGGCCAAATGACAATTTTAGGTTCACGTACTTCACGGTGAAGCATGGGTTTATGCGCTAATTGTAGAGGCGGTGAACTTAGTAAGGTAAATTGGCTAGGGTCATCTATCAGACAACTAGCATTTCTTAAATCATAAGAAAGTAGACTTGCTAGGTGCAAGGGCGGCTCACCTAGCGAGGTCCCTAAAGCCACGCCTATAAATAAAGGTTTTCAATTCATTACAAAGGGATTTTTAGTGGAGTTAGGTAGTACAAAATTGGAGTAGGTTCACCTTGGTCCACGATAGAAGAATAGCTTGAAGGTGGAAGTGCTGCTCGATTGATATTGTAACACCCCATTTTTAATTATTTAATCGTCGTGTGTTATTTTAATTGTTTGGCTATGTTAAGGGTGTGTGGTTGAGCGTGTAGGTGTGGAGTCCATAGTGGGACGGGTAGACTGGAAATGTCGGTAGTAATTATGTGATATAAGTAATAATAGTTTTATTTTTATTATTATAATTACTACCATTATTATTATTATTATTATTATTATTATTAATGTTGTTATTTTTATTAATAGAATAATAGAATGAATATTATTTAGTGATTTATTAAATAGTTATTTAATTAGGGAAGGGTAAGGTTGGAATTAGGTATTAGAGGTCTAAGGGTTATAGTATTGGAATAAAAGAGAATTAGAAGTTGAGAAAAGGGAGAGTTACGTAGAAAAGTGAAAACATCGTAGAAGTGAGAAGAGGAAGAAGAACAAACTAGAGAGGAAGATCAAGGGAGAACTAGGGCAATTTCAAGAATCCATCTCCGCAGGATTTTCTGAGCAATTTCGAGGTAAGGGGGGTTTCCATGCTATTATTCTTGATATGGGTTTAGGTATAATGACATGATTTGGGGTTTTGGGGATTTGTCGATAATTTTGATGATTGTTGATTTTCGATTTATGAATTATATGTTGTTATGATGATTGTTGTTGGAATGATAATTGGTTGCAATTGTTGTTATGAGATTGTATGATTATGAAGTGTATGATGTAAATGTGTTTTTGTTGCGTGTTCGCGTGTCAGAGTCGGAATGAAGTTACGAATAATTTTGAAAAGGGATTTTGTTCTCTAAATTGCTAGAATTGAAATGTTAGGGTTTGGATTTGGATTCAAAACTTTTGTGCTAGAAATCATGTTTTAAGGTTCCTAATTGTTGATACATGATAGATATAGATTGCTATGTATTTAATTTGTATTATAGTGATGTTTATATGAGATTTTGAGGGGACTTGAGTGGGAACCCGAGAGCTGTTCGCAGGAAAAATGCAGGATTTTTATAAAACTTCAAAAATTCATAACTTGAGTTTCGGGTGTCCGTTTGACTCACCGTTCGAACCTGGAGAAACCTAATACAGTGTACCTTCTTGTAAAAATGGTTTCAAGTCCTAGAATTAAATTTAAATAAGGTCTAATGTTCTTTTAAGGTGTCAGTTTAAAATGTCGGTGTCGGGTTTGTTGAAATACTTTGAAAAATCATAACTTTTGTTCCGTGTGTCCGACTCGCGCGCCATTCGAATCGTTGGAAAGCTGGTTTCGTGTACTTTCTGTTAAAATTATTTTCAATACCAGAATTCTAATAATTCGATGCGTTATATGTGTTTCCGTATATGTTACGATGTGTTGAACTGTGAAATGTTGAGTTTGGTTGTGCGAATGTGTGTTGTAGCTGTGGATTGTGATTGCTGCAGGTTTTGACATGTATATGTGATGTGTTGGACAGTTGTGGTATGATGTAGTGACTGTATGATAGTCATATGAATTGGTAGTTGTTGTATGTTGTTGTTGAATGCATATTATCTATTATGAATGTGCATATTGTGTTGTGGTAATTCTTTGTGAATTACGGTAAGTGTGTGGCTTACGTGTGATCAGGAGGATCGTGTGATATGCATATTATCTATTATGAATATGCATATTGTGTTGTGGTAATTCTTTGTGAATTACGGTTAGTGTGTGGCTTATGTGTGATCAAGAGGATCGTGTGATATGCATGTTATTATTTGTGATTATGCATATTGTGTTGATTGTGCATTGCATAACATAGCATTGAGACTGCTAGGTGAAAATCTATGGTAGATGCCTAGTAGGTACGGACTCAATTGTGGAGTCGTGGTGGAGATAATTCGTTGCTCAGTGGAGTGTATGCGAATTATCCGGATTCTTTTAGGAATCGGGTTCGATTGAATGAACCATGAATTGGTGCGGTCATGAAATATGGATCGTACTTGACCATGAAACAAGGGTCGTGGGTGTGATCATGAAATAGGGGTCACACTGGACCATGAAAAAGGGGTCGAGATTTCCGACGGGAACTGTGGTCATGAACCACGATGTTTTGGTACCACATGCATTGTGTCAAGTCATTAAGTCACATTGCATTGTCATTACTATTATTATATGTTTGTTGAGTTGTGATTGGGAGGGACATGTGTGTCGTGATGTGTGCATCGTGGAGTTGCATAAATGAATGGATCTGTGATGACTTGTTTATGATATTGTGAATGATGCTTTAATTTATACTGTGATGAATGTTTGAATAAATGAAGTTTGTATATGTAGTGTGATGTTCTGTGAACATGAACCACGACCTGTGAATTATGTTATTATATCTGTTCCTATATCTTTTGTAATGGTATGTGAGTACTCACCCTTTCTGCTGATATTTCCCCTACCATGGGAAATGGGCAGGTACTCAAGAATAGCAGTGGAAGTCCAGGATAGCATTATGGAAGTCTTCCGTGTTGTTAGTTCGAGTCGCTCTGATACGTAACACGGGATGTTTTGGGGATTATATTATTTGTTATTTTTAATTGAATTTTGTTACGTATCTGTTTTTGATTAAAATATTTGAGGACCACGATTTTGTGTGGAGTTTTGGAATAAGTTGGCAATTGTGCCGTGATTATTTTCAAATAAAATAATATTTCCGCTGTTTTTATTGATTAATGAGAAATGAATAGATGAAGTAATTGAGACTTCATATTCTGTCTGGCTTGAAATGACGTGACATTCCACTTTTGTTTGTGAACTCTGATAAATTTTTATTATTTTACCGTATTTTTATAAAATGGGAAAGTGGAGTGTTACAAGTGGTATCAGAGCCAGACCTCTCCCAGTACGATGTGGTTCGAGGACGAACCATGCGGAAGCTGGTGGGCATGTAACACCCGAGGCCGAAGAAGGCGAAGGGGTGGTTACACCGCATGTAACACTTGATGCCAATGAGGGCTAGGGTGGTCGCCACATCGGAATGAGAGGAATCCTGATGCTGTGCAGGTATGGGACTGCATGGTTGAAGGAAGACTTATAAGGATTGATAGGTACTACCTATACCAACAAGATGCATCTTCTTTTCGGGAGCCCGTTCAATAAGAACTCCACAGTTAAGCGTGCTTGACTTGGAGTAGTATTGGGATGGGTGACCTTCTGGGAAGTTTCCCAGAAAGCGTGCGAGTGAGGTCAAAGCATGCTGAAAAGATCCGTGTTGGTTTGTGGGGTCAGTCGATCATCCCGAAAGCAGTCTGGGGCGTTACAAATGGTATCAGAGCAGGTCGGTCTGTCCGGCCAATGTTGTCTAATGTTGTTTGTCCCTTAGTACTCGACATGTGTGTGAAACACTGTCAGTACTTGTTTGTTAGTTCTAGTCGTTGTCTGCAGGTGTTGGTTTGAAATATGTGGGGGAGAGGCTTGTCTCCTGGACGTGTTGTTAGTATGTAGAAGTTGGTTTAAGGTGGTGTTGCTTGTAAGAGTCCAAACGTTATTGAAGCGATGTTGTTGTGAACCGGCGAGAGTATGGACTCATGAATTCGTAACAGTCGATTTTGAGATGTGCGTAGATTATGGATGGTGAATTGATTGAGAATGAGGAATTATTCCAATGGAAATGATAGTTGATGGATTAATTCGGTAGATGGTATGTCTTGAGTATAGTTGGATTAAAGTCAGGTGATTTTCGTAGTTGGATAAAAAGAAAGGATGTTGGTAGATCTTGGAAGCAAGAGAGAGAGAGAGAGATGGAACTTATATTCATCAATCTCCAATTCTGATTTTTGCAATTATGGAGCAGCTGTCAATAAAAGGGGCATAACTTTTTAGTCGTGATTCTGATTGAAGCGATTCTGGACTTTTTGGAAAGCTTGCGAAATTCCCTACAGTTTGCATATAAGATTTGTCTTTAGGAAGTTTGTGAAGAGGGAGAAAAATACGTTGTAATATTTGGGTCTGATGCTGACTTTTTGGAAAATTCTGCATACGGAAATTCTAAACCAGTCCCATTGCAAGGATGATAACTTTTTACTCGTAACTCGGATTTGGGCGATTCTTGAAGTTATGGAATCTACACGAAATTCCCTTCACTTTGGAATATAATTTTATGCTTGGGAAGTCTGTAATGGAAGAGATAATTGTGTTTGAAGTTGGGTGATTCTTGCTGAAAATTGAAAAGGTGAAGAAGAATGTAAAATATTGATAAGGAATGAAACGTTGGTATTTGTAAGAATGCGAAGATATCGGAAAATACATGGAGATGCAATTTATGTTGAATGAGAATGATTATAGTGACGATGTTATGAGATGGTAATGTTGAGAGAAGAACGAATTCAAGAGAGACCGTGATAATACTGTTGAGTTGTGAATTGAATGAGGCCAAGTGTGAAAATAGGTGGATTATAAAGGTTCTGAGAATAAAAGAAAGACGATTGGTTGGTTAGCATTGTTGAAATTCTTAACTTTGATGAAAGTTGCAATTGGAGCGAACCGAATCAGATTGTACTTGATGTAGTAGCAATTCCCGATGTTAGAAGGATGTTTAATTGATAATTGTGTTGTGCTACGAGCGTGTATAAGAATATGTATTGGATTTTGAATGTTTTTGTATCATTGGCGAGGTTGGAATTGAGGAAACTAAGAAGACGTTGGTAGGCCTTAGAGAATTGGCGGAGCATTATGCTTACGGACTTTGGGCACAAGTTGAAGTACGCTATTGTCGTTGGGTAATGATGATTTATGCCACTGTTATGGTTGTCGGCTATCTATTGACAAATTGAGGAACTGATCACCCTTAATCTATTGTTGATAGTAGACGGAATCATAATTGGTGGATAGATGTGTCGTGCCAACTAGTATAGTATGTACGTTGAATTGGTTGAAGTCAAGCCGAGCGCTTGAGTATTGTTTGATTTGTCGATGCAGATTCGTATATAAGTATATTAGTTGAATTTAAGAATGATAGCATGAAGTTGCGATTGGATTGATGAGTAGTATGGAGACTCACAGTCGAGTTCTGGATAACTTGAGTCGTTGTTTGTGATGAAGCGAATGGCTAGTAAGCCTTAAGGTGTATGTATGGAGTATGAAGCGTATCTTCCATATTTGTTTGGAGGAGTTGGAGCTGTTGTTTGTTGCGAATGTTTTGAGCTGTTATAAAATTAGAAGAAGAGCACGTAGAATAATTGAAAGTTGACTTGTGATTATTAAAAGGAGTGAAATTATAAGTTGGTTTATTAAAGTGCGATTTTGGTTGGAAAAAGATGAGGTACTCGGTTGTGTTGATTCGGACAAGAATTTATGGAGCACTATGTCAATATAAGTAGGAATCGATGGTTTGGTATGTTGAATTAGTGGGAAGTGAAGAAAATGAGCTATCTTGTTAGAATTAGTTGGACCCAAGTACCATATGTGGTTGTAATGTTGTTATGTGTTTAAGACAATTTTGGAGAATGTGTTATTAAAAGATGGTAAAGTTGTAGTTATGTTTTATGACAATTAGGAATTTATGGAAGTATATGAGTGTCTCATCCAAGATTTGGAAGTAGTCATTGTTATAATTATGTTGAATGTTCCGAGGTGTTATCTTACGGATCTAAGTTTGAAATATTCGGTAACTACGAGAGCGTAGAATACCTGTTGGGATGGAACTTCTGAAGAGTTAAGTCGAAAATCTTTATTATGTCGGTTTTGGTGATTGGAAGTTGGAGTAAATGTGGTAGAGTTGATACTTTACAAGTAATTAGAGTGCGCAGCGAACGCGTGGTGTAGTGCAGTTGTTCATACGTGAGTAACAACGATGTTGGTAGGTTGGTTGCGTTGATGTCGTGTTTAAGTTGTGTGTTCTTATGTTGTTGTGTTCTAGTTCTTAAACCGGTGAATTCTTAAGTTGGTTACTCTTTGTGTTGTGATGTTAAGTCGTAAAGTGTGTTACTTGAGTATCATTCGTGTTGTTTTCGCCGTTGATGTTATGAATTGTTGTATTATACGTGGGGTTGTTTTTCGGAGATGAGAGTTGATTAGTCAGATGGAATAAGTAGTTGGAGTAGTTGTGTCGGATAAATTTTCGAGGACGAAAATAATTTAAGTGGGGGAGAGTTGTAACACCCCATTTTTAATTATTTAATCGTCGTGTGTTATTTTAATTGTTTGGCTATGTTAAGGGTGTGTGGTTGAGCGTGTAGGTGTGGAGTCCATAGTGGGACGGGTAGACTGGAAATGTCGGTAGTAATTATGTGATATAAGTAATAATAGTTTTATTTTTATTATTATAATTACTACCATTATTATTATTATTATTATTATTATTATTAATGTTGTTATTTTTATTAATAGAATAATAGAATGAATATTATTTAGTGATTTATTAAATAGTTATTTAATTAGGGAAGGGTAAGGTTGGAATTAGGTATTAGAGGTCTAAGGGTTATAGTATTGGAATAAAAGAGAATTAGAAGTTGAGAAAAGGGAGAGTTACGTAGAAAAGTGAAAACATCGTAGAAGTGAGAAGAGGAAGAAGAACAAACTAGAGAGGATGATCAACGGAGAACTAGGGCAATTTCAAGAATCAATCTCCGCAGGATTTTCTGAGCAATTTCGAGGTAAGGGGGGTTTCCATGCTATTATTCTTGATATGGGTTTAGGTATAATGACATGATTTGGGGTTTTGGGGATTTGTCGATAATTTTGATGATTGTTGATTTTCGATTTATGAATTATATGTTGTTATGATGATTGTTGTTGGAATGATAATTGGTTTCAATTGTTGTTATGAGATTGTATGATTATGAAGTGTATGATGTAAATGTGTTTTTGTTGCGTGTTCGCGTGTCAGAGTCGGAATGAAGTTACGAATAATTTTGAAAAGGGATTTTGTTCTCTAAATTGCTAGAATTGAAATGTTAGGGTTTGGATTTGGATTCAAAACTTTTGTGCTAGAAATCATGTTTTAAGGTTCCTAATTGTTGATACATGATAGATATAGATTGCTATGTATTTAATTTGTATTATAGTGATGTTTATATGAGATTTTGAGGGGACTTGAGTGGGAACCCGAGAGCTGTTCGCAGGAAAAATGCAGGATTTTTATAAAACTTCAAAAATTCATAACTTGAGTTTCGGGTGTCCGTTTGACTCACCGTTCGAACCTGGAGAAACCTAATACAGTGTACCTTCTTGTAAAAATGGTTTCAAGTCCTAGAATTAAATTTAAATAAGGTCTAATGTGCTTTTAAGGTGTCAGTTTAAAATGTCGGTGTCGGGTTTGTTGAAATACTTTGAAAAATCATAACTTTTGTTCCGTGTGTCCGACTCGCGCGCCATTCGAATCGTTGGAAAGCTGGTTTCGTGTACTTTCTGTTAAAATTATTTTCAATACCAGAATTCTAATAATTCGATGCGTTATATGTGTTTCCGTATATGTTACGATGTGTTGAACTGTGAAATGTTGAGTTTGGTTGTGCGAATGTGTGTTGTAGCTGTGGATTGTGATTGCTGCAGGTTTTGACATGTATATGTGATGTGTTGGACAGTTGTGGTATGATGTAGTGACTGTATGATAGTCATATGAATTGGTAGTTGTTGTATGTTGTTGTTGAATGCATATTATCTATTATGAATGTGCATATTGTGTTGTGGTAATTCTTTGTGAATTACGGTAAGTGTGTGGCTTACGTGTGATCAGGAGGATCGTGTGATATGCATATTATCTATTATGAATATGCATATTGTGTTGTGGTAATTCTTTGTGAATTACGGTTAGTGTGTGGCTTATGTGTGATCAAGAGGATCGTGTGATATGCATGTTATTATTTGTGATTATGCATATTGTGTTGATTGTGCATTGCATAACATAGCATTGAGACTGCTAGGTGAAAATCTATGGTAGATGCCTAGTAGGTACGGACTCAATTGTGGAGTCGTGGTGGAGATAATTCGTTGCTCAGTGGAGTGTATGCGAATTATCCGGATTCTTTTAGGAATCGGGTTCGATTGAATGAACCATGAATTGGTGCGGTCATGAAATATGGATCGTACTTGACCATGAAACAAGGGTCGTGGGTGTGATCATGAAATAGGGGTCACACTGGACCATGAAAAAGGGGTCGAGATTTCCGACGGGAACTGTGGTCATGAACCACGATGTTTTGGTACCACATGCATTGTGTCAAGTCATTAAGTCACATTGCATTGTCATTACTATTATTATATGTTTGTTGAGTTGTGATTGGGAGGGACATGTGTGTCGTGATGTGTGCATCGTGGAGTTGCATAAATGAATGGATCTGTGATGACTTGTTTATGATATTGTGAATGATGCTTTAATTTATACTGTGATGAATGTTTGAATAAATGAAGTTTGTATATGTAGTGTGATGTTCTGTGAACATGAACCACGACCTGTGAATTATGTTATTATATCTGTTCCTATATCTTTTGTAATGGTATGTGAGTACTCACCCTTTCTGCTGATATTTCCCCTACCATGGGAAATGGGCAGGTACTCAAGAATAGCAGTGGAAGTCCAGGATAGCATTATGGAAGTCTTCCGTGTTGTTAGTTCGAGTCGCTCTGATACGTAACACGGGATGTTTTGGGGATTATATTATTTGTTATTTTTAATTGAATTTTGTTACGTATCTGTTTTTGATTAAAATATTTGAGGACCACGATTTTGTGTGGAGTTTTGGAATAAGTTGGCAATTGTGCCGTGATTATTTTCAAATAAAATAATATTTCCGCTGTTTTTATTGATTAATGAGAAATGAATAGATGAAGTAATTGAGACTTCATATTCTGTCTGGCTTGAAACGACGTGACATTCCACTTTTGTTTGTGAACTCTGATAAATTTTTATTATTTTACCGTATTTTTATAAAATGGGAAAGTGGAGTGTTACAGATATGGCATATAAATTTCCAAGCTCAGCTTCGTGGGATTTCTGGTACCACTACAATGAGTGAGCATAAATAAAAATATCTTTTTTGGGGTATGTACTCATTATATTCAAGTATTCAATAGGTCAAAACGTTTTATGTAAGTATACACAAGCTTTAATATTGATGACTCTTTAACTTTAATGGTTGTTTTAAATTTTCCGCCTAAAACTTTTTTTCATGGTGTGACCTAACATTTGAAATGTGCTTGTCATTAGGTCCAATACCCGCACGTACTGTAGTGGGATTAGTATGGAGTCTTTGTGCTTTATAAATGTTGAAACCTAATGCTTTGCGTTGGTTAATAAACAGATATATCAGCTATTAGGTAATGAAATAACCTCATGGTGTTGAGACCGACATGAGATACAAATGAAAGCAATGATAGTAATATTAATAGTTGAGTAGAGGAGCATATAATTGACATCTGGTTATACATGATAGATACGTAATAATGAAATCTACCTCTAGTAAAATTTCTTATTGTTAATAGTGAAATTTCCATTTCACTTTTTGACATTTATTTTTTGTCATTTACTTTCATATATCACAACAAATATAAAACCTTCTCTACTTGAAATCTTAAAAATTGTTGAATGATCTTTGATACTACTTGTCTTGGTGGATACGATAGTTATAAAACTTACTTTTGTGCTTCAACAACGCCTTTGTGAATCTTCTAAACCAGACCCAAAGACATTTCTTTAATCCATATAAGTCATTTTCAATTGACACATGTTATTGATTTCACCCATATGACTAAAGTCGGGTGGATACTCCATATACACCTCCTCCTCTAAATCTCCATGTCTGAACATTTTTTACATTAAATTATTTTAGTTCCCAACCAGAGTTGGCAGCAAGAGATGATAATATCCTAACAATATTAATATTTTCACTAGAGAAAATGTCTTCTCATAATCAATATCATATGTCTGAGTATATCCTTTTGTCACTAGTCTGACCTTGTAACAATCAAGAGTGTTATCTGGTTTGTGTCTCTCAATAATCTCTCAAGTCCCATTTATTTTAAAGTGCTTTACTTTCCTCATCCATAATTGGACCTAATTTTTGTTTTTCAATGCCTTTCGAATAGATGACGGAATTCTCAAAGAGTTAATATTAGCAGTAAAAATTGATACTGTGGATATATTTTCTTCGAAGAGACAAATTTAGAAATATAATATCTATATAGAAAATGACGTGATATCTTATCCTTTCTCAAAACAATAGGTAAATCCTATTAGTTAGTATCACAAGCATCACAAATTTGAGAATCACCAATAGAAGAACTTTTCAGTACTTATCTTTAGTTTAAAGTATTAAATTTATTTTTAGAGTGTATGAGATTTACTTTTTCTTTTATATACCCGAGTTGTTGCTGAAGGCACTGAATTATGTAAATTAGATGCCATTAGAGGACCGAGAACAATTATAAACTCGAGTTTTGGTTCAACCATTGAAGAACCATGAACACTTATATACTCATTTTAGGAGTGGGAACAAGAATATATGCTCTAGGAAGGTTAAGACTTAAGGATCTCGTACTCAGACTCTAAGTCATTTATGTTTCCCCATGAGACTAAGAACGAGTGAAATATGACACATTTTCATGAAAGGTGAATCTTTAGGGGCAAAAAAAATTCTGACTAGAAGGATGATAACATTTATACCCTATTTTGTTGGGAGCATAACCCAAAAGTACATCTGACAGAACGATGATCCAATTTGTTACGATATTGTTTATGAACATGAACAAACACACCATACTCAAGTAATTTGGTATCAAGACTATCAATTCAAACCACCCATCATTTTTATTTTTATATGTGCACCAAACCCAATAGTGTTGAGCGTGAGGGGTGTATTGGAAAAAATCCAAGTCTCACATTGATTAAAGATAAAATTTAAAAAGAGTTTATACAGAGTCACACCCCTCACCTTACAACCGAATTTTGTAGGAATGAATTAGACGAAACTCCAATTTTAATTTATCTTTCACAATATATCTTCAAATATTTTAAGACTTGACTCATTCATAATAATTCAAAAATTTCCGTAACTCTAATAACATGTTATACAATAAAATTGTGATATATTTAAAATTGTCATTATAATGCTTAAATGAAATTTTAAACTTAAATTAAGATTTGCTTAATAGGCTTCGAACTATATAATTTCCTATTTTCATTTAATATTTACAATAACAATATTCGTTAGCTAAACTAACTTGTAGCATATAACTTATATGCTAATTAATTGATAGTTAAAATCAAATAATCATTTGATTAAAATTAAAGTATTTAATAAAATTAGCATTTGAGGTAATTTATAATAATATTAAATATATTTAATTTTTTTATTTTCTAAAATTAAAATAACATAAATAAAATCGAGAGAGAGAGAGAAAATGATAAAATATAAACAATAAATAAACTATTTTAATTAGCTAATTAAAACTATAAATAAATTATAAATTTGTGAAAACTCCAAAATTATTAAACAAATATTTTTTTATAAACAAATATTTTTTTTATAAATAAGTTATAAGCCCGTAAGAAGACGACGATTACTAAAACATGATATTTTTAAAGAGAGTATGAGTTTTATAATTTCTCCAACTCTTTTCTTGATGTTTAATATTATTTTGTTTTATTTGCGCTTCATGTTATCTTTATTTATATTATTTATTTTATTTTTATGAATTTCATTTATGATACTTTTCATTTTATTTTTATTAGACAACTGAATCAACCGTGATTTAACGGATTGAACCATAATTTGTAACATGGTTTTCATAACCTTGCTAGTAGGCATGATATTGTTGGCTAGCTTTAGAGTCAAAGATTGTCCGGTTAATAAGAAAGTAATATGTGGTTGGTAACAGTCAGTAACATGATATTGTTGGCTAGCTTTAGAAAATGGACACCAACCACTGACTACTACCTCAAATCTAGTTGTGCAAGCAACTCAACACATGTTTTCTTCACCTAAACTTTTCATTTTATCCACATCATGTTCTTCATGTTTTATAGTATTAACCTAATTTAAGATATGGCAAAATAATACCTTGTTTGGTTCCAATAAGGACCTTTAAATTTATGAGAGGTATATCAACTAGGGTTGATTTAGCCAATGTACAAACTTTTTATAATGTGTGGAATTAAAATTTTAATTTAATTCAAAAGATGAATGCGGTAGTTTAATTGATATGAGATAGTTGAGTTAGATATAAATGGTTGATTTATAATTTAATTTTTGACGTTAATATTTATTTATATTTAAGTATTAATGTAAAGAAGTCGTTGATATTTATAAATAAAAAATTTTAAAACAAAATTTAATAAAAATTTTATATTTAATATGTAAACAAGTATATTAAATAGGGTTGATTTAGCTGAATGTACAAACTTTTTATAATGTGTCAAATTAAAATTTGAATTTCAAACGGCGAATGTGGTAATTTAACTGATATGCGCTAGTTAAGTTAAATGAATATAAATGTAATCTTTAACGATAATATTTATTTATATTTAAGTATTAATGTAAATAAATTGTTGACATTTATAAATCAACAACTTTTAAAAAAAATTGAATTTTAATAAAAAAATATTTACATTTAATATGTGCAAACATATGTATTTTATTTTCGGGCGATACTGAAACAATCGAGTCCCTCATGCGAGACTTAGACAATTGACACCCTCAGGCAAGACTTAGATAGTCGAGTTCCTCAGGCGAGACTTAGACATTCAATTTTTATTTTTTTATATAATCAGTTTGCTTGGGGTGTGTACCTCAATATTGATGAGGACTTCAATAGTGAGATGTGGTATATGCAGCAAGGACCTTTCATCAAAGGTCCAACATTTAATTTTCTGATATGCATCAAGGATCTTTCTTTGAAGGTCAGACATAAAATTGCCTTATTGGTGGCAAGGATCCTTCCTTGAAGGCCCAATATATAATTGTCTTATAGGCGGCAAGGATCTTTCTATGAAGATTCATCATACAATTTCCTTATAGGCGAAAAGTATCCTTCCTTGAAAGTCCAACATGAAATTGTCTTATAGGCGACAAGGATCCTTCCTCGAAGGTCCAACATACAATTGATTTCTCTAGTTTTGTCGACCAAGTTAGTTGTACACCTAAGTTCTGTTTCATTTTATTCTTCATCAAAATTTATGTGTCTCCAAGATGGCGTGTCAATTTCAATTAAAGGCATGGAGTTAGCGTTGTAGACCATTCTAAATGGAGTTTACTTTATGGCAGAATGAGGGGTTGTGTGATATGACTACTAAATCCCGTGATGCTTCTCAACCCATAGGTCTGTTGGCCTGTGGATGGACGATTGAGATGAACTTCGTCTATATTCCCAAGTGATGGAAAAATATACTAAAGAGAAACTAGCAAATTGCGTACGATTGTTCAAGATGATGATTCTAGGTAGGCCAAACCTACATATAATTCATTCCCGATAGAAATGTTGAACCCTTTTTGTTGTTATTTTAGAGATGGCCTCCGCCTCTATCCACTTCGTAAAGTAGTCTACCCCAACGATTAGGAACTTCAGTTGCCTTGGCGCCAACGGGAAAGGGACTAAGATATCCATGCCCCACTAGTAAAATTGTCATGGCGGTGCAACGTAATGAAGAGTCTCACCTGGCGCATGGTGTAGATTGGAATATCTCTAGAAGTTGTCGTATTTCTTGACGAATTATGCACTATCTTTCATCAGGGTGGCCTAATAATAACCTGCCCTTAACAACTTGTGGGCGAGAGATCGTATGCCAATGTGACTTTGGCATGTTCCTTGGTGGACCTCTGTGAGGACCAAGAAGGTATCATCCCCCCGGGGATCTTAACATGAAGGAAACCCTTCCCATTTTATAGAGTTTTCCTGATACCTTGGTATATTTGGCTGCGAGCTTTCAAATTTTCTCCGCCTCAACCTTGCCTGAAAGGAACTCATCTTTCGTTAAATAACGTGTTATAGGCGCCATACAACTTGTGTATTAGGCAACATCGACGATGTTAATTTCTTCTATTTTGATATTGAGGGCGACTAGAGTTTCTTGTAAGAATATATTGTTATGGTCGGATTTCTTGGTGCTAGAAAGCTTTGAGAGGAGATGTCCGTAAGAGTTATGTTCCCTAGGTATATATATATATATATATATATATATATATATATATATATATATATATATATATATATATATTACTTTGAAAATTTTGAAACAATTAGATAATTCTCAAACCTTTATGATATACTTGATCAGCTATGCTTTCTTAGCTTGATATTTCCGGTGACTTAATTTGCAATCAACTGTGAGTTGCTCCTAGCTCTAAGACTTCAAGTGCCCATATCTATGATGAGGCTCATACTAGCTGTGAGAGCCTCATTCTCAACTTGATTATTGTTGGCTTTGAACTCAGATATTAGGATTGTTCTATGAGGAGGTTGTCTGGGCCTTCTAAGATAATTCAGGCACCAATCCTCTTCAGATTCAAGGCGCTATCTATTGATATTATCCACATGTGGCGGACCTCATGTTTTCCTTCTCTTTATCAACAAAGGTTTTAAGACATACTTTAACAGTTTTTTCACAGTAATCAAGATCACCAAAGTTAGTCTATTAATTTTTGGTTCTTTTTAATTCTTTGCTTTATGTTATCTCCCTCTTCTTTTTGTCTTTTTGAAGATGTCTGTGAAGGTTGGGAAGAAGTTTGTTAAGATTCAAAGAAGTTTTCTTTGGGAAAGAGTGAATGAAGATTTTAATATCTCATTGGTTAAATGGGATCGTGTTTGTACGCCTTAGAGCAAAGGGGGGGGGGGGGTAAGGAGTTAAGGACCTCTAGTTGGTAAATCTAGCCATTTTGGCTATGTGGAGATGAAGATTGATTACAAGTGCTTCAATTATTTGATATGGTATTCCTATAGCTAGATATAGTACCCCAGTTGTTTCTTCTCTTCGCTCGGGGGGGGGGGGGGAGGACAACCTCGATTTTCTGATATGCTTCTTCGTGGTGGAAATGTGTATCTCCTTTTGGATCTCTAGTGGAGGAGATCCTTCTTTTCCGATGAGTTACCTGGGGTTGATAACCTTCTCTCCATGTTTCAATGTTTTACTCTATCTAAGGATATAGATAAGTGAAATTAGAATCATACACAAAATTGTATTTTCTCTGTTACCTTTGCTTACCATGTTCACTTGGACCTTCTTATTTCTTCTTTGGCCTCCGATTTGGTTGAGAATTTGGCATGTTGTGGTCTTGTTTATTTGGAGGATTCGTAATAATGGTATCTTTAATAGTGTTTCAACAACCGTGAAAAAAGTGGAGGGGAAGAGTATTGTTTGGCTTGTCAATGGTTTCTAGGTAGAGTTGAGGTGAACTCATGTACTTTCTCTGACTGCCTTTAGAACCCTATCCTTATTCTTAATTAATAGTGGATCAAGTATTTGTTTGGATTCATAGGTTGGTAGTGGTTTGTAGTTTTTGGTTCTCTCTTAGTAAGTTCTTATTTGTTAATGCTAATTCCAATAGTTTAATATCTAACCTAAATCATAGTGACGAGGTTTCTAACTCCTTGAATGTTTTATCTACAAGATCCTTCTAAATTTTAGTTGTTTTGATGATTATCTCATTTTTTATTTTCTCTATCATACATTTTCTTTTTCTTGTTGCAATTTGTTTAGCTCTTCTTATGTTAACCGATACTTTTTTAATTTAATAACTTTTACCTCTTAATTAATATATTATTTAATCATTAAAATAAACTAACATATCCAAAAATCTATATAATTTTCACCCATTTTTTATTCAAATTAAACAAAAATCACCCCTAAAGATGTCCAACTCCAACAATAAGCAACACCAACAAAGCAACTATAAGTAGAAAATATTTATAAAAAAAAAAAGAAAAGAAAGAAAAAGATGATTAATTAAGTGGTATGTTTGTTGAGTAGGAAAGAGAGAAGTTGGGTGGTGGAATGGGAGTAGTTGGATTTAGACACCAAAACAAAGCAACCATAAACTAAGAAATAACTATAAATACTCCTAACTTCACTCCATTTCACTCGCACCATTCTCTCTCATTTCACAAAATAGTAAGAACTAGTCTCTCTCTCACAAAATCAAAGGTACCTGAGACTCTCACTCTCATTCATCCATTTTTCATTCTTTCTCTTCTCTTTTACACATTCATATTTCTATATAATCTTCACATAATCTTCTTTGTTTTCTCGCTACACTCCTTCCTTATATTCTCTCTCATTTCATATAATTTTACCACTTTTCTTTCATTTCACATTATCATTATTCTTTATTATTACTGGTAATTATTATGTTTATCTCAATGATAACTTGCTTAATACGCTTTCTATATGTTTTTGTAATTCTGGTTTTTAGATCTCTTGTTGTATGTTTTTATTGATCTATAACTGGATTAAGGTTTTAAATAACGGTCGCGGTTGTTGCGATCACGTAAAGGTGTTGTGACATTGATTATGGTCGGTACATGTGTGACTTTTTCATAAAATCGGTTAATAAGGGTATTGGTATTCCGGTTTTGTTGCGGCGGTTTTCGTTGTAACAGGCAATTTTTTAAAACCTAAACATGGATTTTCATAGAATTTTTTTGAAATAAAACTAATATTCAATGATCATGTGCTATAAGGTTTTAATAGGCGATTATCGCAGTAATGGTTGCGGTAACTGAGGCATTGAAAACTCATATGCCGCAGCCTCAATCGGAGTCACGGACATGTTATATGTTATATCAGTGTATGTGACGTGTTTGGTGTTCGTGTGTATCGGAGTTTCATATCGGATGTAAATCAAAAATATGAATCATCTGATCTTCATCATATGGTTTTGATTTACCAATTGTAATGACTATGTGAATTTATGAAAAAGTGATCTAGCTTTTGATTTTGTGTTTTTGTGTGTATCGGAATTTATGAAACATAGAGGACTGAGATTTTTCTGATCAATTTTTATCTGGTGTTGCAGAAAATGGCATCACACATTGTTGGATATCCTCGCATGGGCCCCAAGAGAGAGCTCAAGTTCGCCCTCGAGTCATTCTGGGATAAGAAGAGCAGCGCCGAGGATTTGGAAAAGGTGGCTGCTGATCTCAGGGCATCTATCTGGAAACAGATGGCTAGTGCCGGGATCAAGTACATCCCTAGCAACACTTTCGCATACTACGATCAGGTGCTCAATACCACCGCCATGCTCGGTGCCGTTCCACCAAGATACGGATGGACCGGCGGTGAGATTGGATTTGATACCTACTTCTCCATGGGCAGAGGTAATGCGACCGTGCCTGCCATGGAGATGACCAAGTGGTTCGACACCAACTAGTAAGTGATGATGGCTCATATTGTTCATAATGATTCAATGCTTATGATAATGACCTAATTACTGAAATTCTGTGTTTACGCGCGCTGATTCAGCCACTTCATTGTCCCTGAATTGGGACCTGATACGAAGTTCACTTACGCTTCTCACAAGGCCGTGAATGAGTACAAGGAAGCCAAGGCGGTATGCATTTATAGTAATTTGGATTAACTTGTGATGATGGTTTTTGCATCGTATGCGGGATTCTTTTCTCGTGTTTACCGATCTTTACTTTAATTTTGCTTTCAGCTTGGAGTAGACACAATTCCGGTCCTTGTCGGCCCCGTAACATACTTGTTGCTATCCAAGCCTGCGAACGGTGTTGATCCATCCTTTGATCTTCTTACTCTCCTCCCTAAAGTCATTGCTGTCTACAAGTAAGAATCTAGCTTATCGAGAAGTACTTAAATGATAAGCGCTTAATTAGGCTTTTTATCTGCACAAGGCCTATATCCATGTTACTTCTCTAACTTGCTTATTATTATTATTATTATTATTATTAAATCAGGGAAGTTGTGGAGGATCTTAAGGCAGCTGGTGCTTCATGGATTCAATTCGACGAGCCTACACTTGTCTTGGATCTTGAACCTCACAAGTTGCATGCATTTACTGCAGCATACTCAGATCTTGCTTCCTCTTTATCTGGTTTAAATGTTCTCGTTGAGACCTACTTTGCCGACATTCCTGCTGACGCATACAAGACGCTCACAAGTCTGCCCGGCGTTACAGCATTCGGAGTTGATTTAGTCCGTGGAGCTAAGACTGTTGATTTGATCAAGGGTGGATTTCCTAGCGGAAAATATTTGTTCGCTGGAGTTGTTGACGGAAGGAACATTTGGGCTAATGATCTCACTGCTTCTCTGATTACATTAAACGGGCTCGAGAACGTCGTCGGAAAAGGTATTTCGTCAAAACAAGCATTTCATGAAAATTTTGTCAGACTTTTCTTTTAAGACTTACCTATTGATTTAAGTACTTGTTAAGCTGTTTGAAGTCCATAAGCTGTTTTCAGCTTACATAAGCCTTAAATGATGAGAGCTTAATTAAACTGTTTTAAAAAATGTGTGCAGATAAACTAGTTGTGTCAACCTCTTGTTCACTTCTCCACACCGCTGTTGATCTCGTTAACGAGACCAAGTTGGATAACGAGATTAAATCATGGCTAGCTTTTGCTGCCCAAAAGGTTGTTGAAGTAAATGCATTGGCCAATGCATTGGCTGGTCAAAAAGACGATGCCTTCTTCTCTTCTAACTCCGCAGCTCTGGCTTCAAGAAAGACCTCTCCGAGAGTGACTAACGAGGCTGTTCAGAAGGCTGTGAGTGTTCGACTCATCGTTTTTTTAATCAGAATCACGAAATTCATTCTAGTGTTAGTTATGACATCCTTTATTTTTCCCTCGCAGGCTGCTGCATTGAAGGGTTCTGACCATCGCCGTGCCACAAACGTCAGCACCAGACTCGACGCACAACAGAAGAAGCTCAACCTTCCCGTCCTTCCAACCACTACCATTGGTTCCTTCCCTCAGACTCCTGAATTGAGAAGGGTGCGACGTGAATACAAGGCTAACAAGTAAGATATACCCGTAACTGATAGCTTGGCTCGGCTTTCTTCACCATTTTCCGTGTTTTTATTGACTCTAACCTTGTTTTTCTTTTACAGGATCTCAGAGGAAGAGTATGTTAAAGAAATTAAAGAGGAAATCCGTAAAGTCGTTGAACTCCAAGAAAAGCTCGATATTGACGTCCTTGTACACGGAGAGCCTGAGGTTAGTTCTCATACTATTGCAAGATTTTACGCACTTCATTATGATAATGTCGATTCCTAATTGTACTTCCGATTAACTGTTTTGCTGCCTTTCATTGCAGAGAAACGATATGGTTGAGTACTTTGGTGAGCAATTGTCAGGCTTTGCCTTCACTGTTAATGGTTGGGTGCAATCTTATGGATCTCGCTGCGTGAAGCCACCGATCATCTACGGTGACGTGAGCCGTCCCAAACCAATGACTGTCTTCTGGTCATCTACTGCTCAGAGCATGACCAAACGTCCAATGAAGGGAATGCTTACCGGTCCCGTCACCATTCTCAATTGGTCCTTTGTTCGAAATGACCAGCCTAGGTATAAATTCAGACTCATCTTAACATGGTGTGAAAAACTCTAAATTTTAATCAGTTTATGCTCTTTATTGTTAACGCTGTACCGTAATCATCGTTCTACAGATCCGAGACTACCTATCAGATTGCTTTGGCTATCAAGGATGAAGTCGAAGACCTTGAAAAAGCCGGTATCACTGTTATCCAAATCGACGAGGCTGCCTTGAGAGAAGGGCTACCATTGAGGAAAGCGGCACAAGCTCAATACTTGGACTGGGCTGTCCATGCCTTCAGGATCACCAATGTTGGTGTGCAGGATACTACTCAGATCCATACACACATGTGCTACTCTCACTTCAATGATATCATCCACTCAATCATTGACATGGATGCTGATGTGATCACCATTGAGAATTCTCGCTCTGACGAAAAGCTCCTAAGGGTGTTCCGCGATGGAGTTAAGTATGGAGCTGGAATCGGCCCTGGAGTTTACGACATTCACTCCCCAAGAATACCACCAACCGAAGAAATTGCTGATAGGATGAACAAGATGCTTGCTGTGCTCGAGACCAACATTTTGTGGGTCAATCCTGATTGCGGTCTCAAGACTCGCAAGTACACCGAGGTGAATCCTGCCCTCACAAACATGGTTGCGGCCACAAAACTCATCCGCAACCAGCTTGCAAGTGGCAAGTAAATGGTGTTGAGAAAGTAGAATCTATGTAATCACACAATGGTTGTGCTTGATATTTTTTTGGTTTTTTGCAATAATGTGAGTTGAATATTTTGGTGTTGAGTATGCTCTTTTGAGCAAGGGATCCTTCCCTCACACCACACCACAGCTTTTTCTTTTTTGTATTTCAAAATATTTTGTAATTTTTGTATGGCATTGCCTCTATTATATAATGCAATTGATGTTGAGTAAATTTCTCGATGCAATATTTCAATTTCTTTCAATATTGAGTAGATTAATTGAATTCAGTCACTAACTTAAATACAATAAACTCACATCTACATATCTATACATTTATTTTTGAGAATATAAATTTACCTCTTACCAACACCATTCTCACACTACAACAAAAAAGAGAAGAAATAAATTAAAGGAACAACTTGTGATAAGTTGTATGCATTCATTATAATATATAAATTTTTTGTATCATATGAATCTTCATTCTTAATTTTTACTAACTACAACTCTAACGAATTTAAATGTGTTTGTTTGTGCATATTTTCTTTAATGTTCAATTAATTGTACATGTTTGACTAACATGTATAAGGGTGCACGGTGTAGACATGAATCATTCAAACAACGAAAGTTTTTCAAAAGCAACAAACAAAACATTGTCAAAAATCAAACATAATTGAGGATTGTCTCATAATATTGTCTTGTGCACTTACCATGACAACACTTCATCTTGCTGCGAATGGTTACTCAGAACATGGGTGACAGAAGAACGTAGAATAAAGTCTGACAGGGTTTATAAGGTAACAATTGCATGCTTCTAATTTATTTTGTTTTGTTTCCTTCAAGTCAATAGATTGAGGATGATATATATATATATATATATATATATATATATATATATATATATATATATATATATATATATATATATATATATATATATATATATATATATATATATCAAAATTGATATATTTATATTAATTGTGCAGTACTTCTATGACCTAGAAGAAAATCTTTATAAAAGCAAGAGTGAGGTTAAAATAGCATGGGAGAAAGATGGGTTGGTGCTCGTTTACTAAATAAAAGTTGAATTGCTGATATGTGATATAGCTAGTTTTATTTATCTAAGTCCTTATTTAATAGTTAATGATTAAGAGATGTTCATGAACGAGTCTTGTATTCATGTCCATTATGTTTCTCAAGTCAATTATATGACTAATCATGAAAATTTAAGACTATATTTCTCGAATCAAATTTTTTAAGGTGTGTTCGTTTAAAGGTTTGAAATTAAAATTTTGAAAATATTATTTTTCGGAATATTACTATATGAAAATTATTCACATCAATTTGTTTGGCAAGGAATTTAGTTTCCAATAAACATTTATGAAATACATTTAATGTTATTTACGAGAACACAAGAATAATTGATATTTAAGACCACATGTCTGAGAATAAATTTGCAATTCATGAAACAAACGTCACTAAAATAGGGATGTCGACTTGCCTCCGTTAGCGGGGATCCCCGTGGGGATTGTAACATCCCAATTTACCCCGTCGAATATTAAAAAAATCAGAGTAATTTTTTTCCAATCAATACATATGAAATCATGATGTCACGCATTACATTAAATCATACATCACAAAATATCTTCTCATTTTAATAAAACAGATACATAACACTAATATTCAGATGAACCAATGTATACTTCATAAATATTAAACTTCACATTTTCATACACAGTGGAAATTATTCATGTTCATGTTACCAAAACAATATTCACATCTATACACAACGACTAAATATCCATCCTTTCCCGAGTGTTACGTATCAGAGCAAGACCCGACTCAACAGAAGCAACGAAAGACTAACATCTTCCAAGCTATTTCGAAAGCGCACTAATCTTCTTAATCTGCACGTTACCAACATAGGGGTAACATTCAAACAGAAGGGTGAGATATCGAACCATATAAACAGGAGTATGATAAACAATATGCATTAGAGTTCGAGTATCATAAATTCACCACTCCGCAGTATTAACATCGCAATTCACGTCATAATATCCAACAAGCAATTCACGTCATACTTCAAGTCACAATACATCATATACATTCATAAAATCACGTCATAGCACTTCACAATTAAATTACACTTATGCAAAACAAGATGTGACACTAACAATGCACATGCATGTGGTATCCAGGGCTTCAGCGCCCATCGCCAATTGCCAGTTATTAGAGGCACATCAAAACAGGCATAAGCCTTCGTCACTATTTTGCCAGTCCAGGCCGTCACAGAATTATGCAATGCATGTGACTGGACACATGCAACATCACATCCACAATCACAACTAGGGGTGGCAAAACGGGTCGTGGCCGTTGGGTCGGCCCGCGCACCCGCCAAAAAATGGCGGGTTGGGTTGGGATTTTAAACCCGCCGCTCGCCAAAGCCCGCCCCGCCAAAACCCGCCGCCCGCCATAGTCCGTCCAGCCAATGCCCGCCGCCCGCCAAAGCCCGCCCCTCCTCCAAAATTCCCTCTTTTTTAGTTAATTCTAGTAATTCCAATTCTTAATGGTTTATTTTATATATTTATTTGTAAATATATGTAATATTTTTTTAAGTAAAATTTGTTAAACAATTGCTTTTATAAAAAATAAGTGAAAAATTTAATTAAAAGGTAAAAAAAACTATTAATCTATTTAAAAAATGAAAAAAATATAAATAAAAATAGGCGGGCAAGCCCACCACCCGCCAACCCTCCATCTTGGCGGGGCGGGCATGATTTTTATGCCCATTTCACTTGGTGGGCATGCCCGTCCCGCTCGTTTTTTGGCGGGCATAAGGCGGGACGAACGGCCCATTTTGCCACCCCTAATCACAATAAAACTCTTCACGAGGCATACGCCTATATCACTGTTATTAAGAAAAAATAGAGGTAATTCATCATCATCACATCGTTACTGGCCATAGGCCTACAACTTAGTATCAACATACCAATACCACAAATCAACAACAACATACCACGACAACATATCGACAACAAACCAACATCCATAAATCAACACAAATAATTCACGGCAATTTAACGGCAGAACAACATTTGGCCATAAAGCCTATAAAACTATCTTGCCAATAAACAGTGGCAATTCACCAACTCACTTCACCTGCAATTTCACACAATTCGGCAAATATTCAATATACCAAATTCAACCAAAACAACCTACACGCATTCCGTAATTATTCAGACAGTTTTCGATTCAATCCGCTTAATTAATTTTTTTTGTCGATTAAAATTACTAATATTCTATTCGGTGCAATTCTCATCAATTTTCTATTATTAAAACTAGTTCTCTGCCATTAACATTGGCTCTGCTACTAAGCACCTGCTATCTGCTATTACGCCTGTTGTTATCAACACACTCTGTTACAAAATCCTACTCCTACCATTTCATTTCTCTATTATCTTAATAAGCATGTTACTAATTAAATTTAACTATTACAAATATACTACATCTGTCATTTATACCACTTCTGTTATTTATAATACTTTTGTTAATTATACTACTGTTACTAACATACACATGCTACTAACAAATCTTTTCTGCTAAAATTCCAAATCAGGCTACCAATTGAGTCATACACACTTCTGTTAATTTTATTTTGGTTGAACCTATCATCAAGTTATTTCTTGCTGCTAATATACAGTTCCTGCAACTCGTTCTAAAATTCCGAAAGATGTGTTCTACTATTTTAATTACTGGTAGGTTAAAACATGTTTTCATTGAATGAAATTAAATTAAATAAGGGATAGAAAAAAATTGGAAAAACACTACTAGGATGCCCATCCCTCATGTATGGGCCGCCCACCCCCATTGTTCTTATTTTATTTTTATTATAGACCTGGGCACCCACCCCATTGGTATGGGGCCCCCACCCCCATTTTTCTTTCTTTTTATAGACCTGGGGCGCCCACCCCATTGCTATGGGCCCCCACCCCCATTTTTCTATTTCTCTTTATTTCTCCTCTCAGGTTCCAGTTTTCAGTCCCAATTCATCGTTCAATTTTTCATGGCATCCAGAAATTATAGAATCTAATTCAGATTACAGTGACACATATACATTTTTAACAACATACTATTCACATAATAAAATCAGCTTCATCATCAATTTCAGAGAATTATCTCAACAATAATATCAACATAGACAACAAAACAACCAAGCACAATAGAGATTTCAACACCAAAAAATCCCACATATTATTCATCATAATTCTGGTTATATAGTTGAACTCCACCCTTACCTTGTATTCGGAGTCCGCTCTACGATTTCCGCTCGAATTCCAAGCTTCTGGCTTCACAAAATTCTTCTGTTTTCTCCTTCTCGGTATAGCTCACGTATCTCTTTTTCCTTCTCTTCTTCACGACAACCCATTATCCAAAACGTTCGTTCTTTCCTTCTTTTTCCTTTGCTAGCACTTCTCCACAAAACCTACTGATACCTTAATTTCCCTTCTTTTATTCATTTTAAACAAAATAATAATATTTTGTTTTTATTACTCTTATTGAGCTTCCTTTCCACACCTCCCCTCTTTTACTACTTCTAACCATTAAAAGCCCATATAAATAATAATAATAATAATAATAATAATAATAATAATAATAATAATAATAATAATAATAATAATAATAATTTTAATATTACTTCCCCAACTTAATCAACTCAATTAATTTCACAATAGCCGCTTAACCCAATATATCACAATTCCCATAATTCCAACAAATAATTCTGAAATAATTTAATTAGATAATTAATTAAATTTTCGGGCGTTACAGGGATTCCCTGTTTGGGGCCCCAAAGACGGGGAATTTTCCCCCCACGAGGACGGAGATGGGGAACAAAGTCTCCCCGAAGGTACTTCGGGGGCGGGGGAGGCGTAAATGTCCCCCGCCCGTGGAGTCCCGCCCCACCTAAAATAGCATTATGTCCTTAATTTATATATAATTTTAAATTATTATGTAAGTTTATTTTTCCTTTCATATAATTAATCTTATACACAAATTTAAAATGTACATGTATTGTTAGTAAAAGAGTGATATTTAAATGATTATTTCAAAAAAAAAATAGTTTGAAATTATGGTGGTCATAACACTCAATATTATAGATTAATTATTGTTAAAACAATATATTTATCATAAAGGAATAATTTCTAAATTTTTTGTGGTTAGTTTTTTAAGCTTTTACTTTTAATTTGAATTAAAATAATTAATAAAAAAAATCATGTTTATGGATCTCCGCATGAACCATGGGGATCTGCGGGGACGGGGATGGGGAAGAAAACCCCCCGTAGCGGGGATCCGAAGCGGGGATGGAGAATAAATTCGAGGGCGGGAATTGTGATGAAAATATATTTCGCGCCCTCGCCCCGCCGAATTGACATCCCTACACTTAGACAAGGTTAAAACTACATATCAAAGAAATATTGGACAATTATTTTTAATTAAAATTAAGAAATTTGTAACTGAAATATTTAACATTCACATTTCTCCCACCTTCAAAGTTATAATTTTCCTTGACTCACGTTTTTTTTAAGGAAAAATATATTAATTGAGAAAAAGTAAAAGGTTTTAAGTAATCTAAACTCAAATAAAAAGTGCAAGAAATAGGGAAAAGAAAAAACAAACTAAGCTGGAAAAACCAAATCACCCTCACCTAGAACCTGCCTATATACCAGCACAAGCAACCGCGTGCAAACTAAAAAATTACACATCTCTTCAAAGGGTGACGTAGAGGCCCCCAAATTTTGTACTTTTTTTCCTTTTTCGATTAATCTAATTTTTATATATCAAAAAATATATTATAAAAATAATTAGTTGCATAAATTAAATGAGATTCTAGAAAATTGAAAAAAAATATTTTTAAAATTTTTAAATTAGTTTTGAAATTTAATTTTAATAAATTTATTATTTAAATTGTATCCTATACTAAGATAAATATTATGTTCATAAAATATTTAATATGTTGACCTATTTAATATTCTTAAAAAATAAAAATCATTATTTGAATAATTATTTAAAGTTTTAATATAGAGTAAATTGGTTGAATTCATTCACTAACTCAGAAAATAATATATATATATATATATATATATATATATATATATATATATATATATATATATATATATATATATATATATATATATATATATATATATATAGTTTATAATAATTTGATAATTTAAAATGATTTCTCAATATATCCAAAATTGTATTCAAATTAGAACATCCCAAGAAAAAAAAATACATATATCAAGAAATTAAGTTTTTGTTTTATAATCTAATGGCAAATTGAGGTTTGCACGCAACATATTTTACGTAACCTCATTTTTCCCATTCTCACGAAATAAACTCACACACCTACACACCTATAAATTTATTTTTGGGGATATAAATTCTCCTCTTACCAACGCCATTCTCTCACAACAAAAAAAAAAAAAAAAAGAAGAAGAAAAATTGAAGGAAGAACTTGTGGGTAAGTTGTATATAAACTTTTTGAATCATTTGAATCTCCATTCATAATTTTTACTAACTACAAGTCTAACAAATTTATATGTGTTTTTTCATGCATAATTTCTTTAATATTCAATTAACTATACATGTTTGACTAACATGTATAAGTGTGCATGGTGTAGACATGAATCATTCAAACAACGAAAGTTTTTCTGAAGAAACTAACAAGACGTTGTCAAAAATCAAACATAATAGAGGATTGTCTCATAATATTGTCTTGTGTACTTACCATGATAATACTTCACCTGGTTATGAATGGTTACTCACAGCATGGGTTGCAGAAGAACGTAGAATGAAGTCTGGCAGGGTTTATAAGGTAATAATTACATGTTTTTAATTTATTTTATTTTGTTTCCTTCAATTCAATAGATTGGGGGTCAAAGGTGCATCCTTCTTTGTTTTAATATTAACTTTATCACTATAAAAACATTCGTTTATTTATATAAATATCAAATTTGATATATTTATATTAATTGTGCAGTACTTCTATGATCCAGAAGGAAATCTTTATAAAACCAAAAGTGAGGTTAAAGCAGCATGGGAGAAAGATGGGTTGGTGCTCATCGACTAAATAAAAGTTGATGTGATGATATGTGATATAGCTAGTATTATTCTATATCTAATTCCTTCTTTAATAGTTAATGAACCACAGATATTCATTAATGAGTCGTGTATTTATATCCATTATGTTTTTGAAGTCAATTATATGACTAGTCTAGAAAATATAAGACTATATTTCCCAAATCAAATTAGTTGAGGTGTATTTGTTTCAATGATTAAAATTACAATCTTAAAAATATTATTTTGGGGAATATTATTATATGGAAATTATTCACGTCAATTTGTTTTCCGAGTAATTTAGCTTCCAATTAACATTTATGAAATATATTTTATGTTATTTAGGAGAACACAAGAATAGTTGATATTTAAGACCACGTGTTTGAGAAAATATTTGCAATCCGTGAAACAAACGTCACTTAAACAAGGTTAAAACTATATATCATGGAAATATTGGACAATTATTTTAAATTAAAATTATTAAATTTGTATAAGAAATATTTAACATTCATACTTCTCCCACCTTTCAAAGTAAAACTCTTTAATTGTCCTTGAGTCACGTTTTTTTAGGAAAAATATATATTTATTGAGAGAAAATAAAATGTTTTAAGTAATTTAAACTCAAACAAAAAGTGCAAGAAAAGAAAGAAAAAAGCTTGAAACTATATATCAAGGAAATATTGGTCAATTATTTTAAATTAAAATTAAGAAATTTGTATGAGAAATCTTTAACATTCACACTTCTCCCATCCTTAAAGTAATACTCTTTAATTATCCTTAAGTCACGTTTTTTTTAAGAAAAAATATATTAATTGAGAAAAAAATAAACTAAAATAAAAAGTGCAAGAAATAGAAAAAAACAAACTAAGCTTGAAAAACCAAATCACCTTCACCTTGAACTTGCCTAAACCGGCACATGCAACCACGTGTAAAAAGAAACACTATCCATCTATTGAAAGGGTGACGTAGTGGCCCCTGAAATTTGTACTTTTTTCCTTTTCTTTTTTCTGATTAATCTAGTTATTATATATCAAAAAAATTATTCTAAAAATAATTATTTACATAAATTAAATGAGATTCTAGATAATTGAAAAAAGATATTTTTAAAACTTTGAAATTAGTATTAAAATTAAATATGAATAAATATATTTATTATTTAAATTGTATCCTATACTAAGATAAATATTATGTTCATCAAATATTCAATAATATGTTGACCTATTTAATATTATTAAAAAATAAAATCATTATTTGAATAATTATTTAAAGTTTTAATATAGAGTAAATTGGTTGAATTCACTCACTAACTCATAAAATAATATATATATATATATATATATATATATATATATATATATATATATATATATATATATATATATATATATAAAAAATATTGTGTATTATAATTTGATAACTTAAAATGATTTATTAATATATCTAAAATTATATTTAAATTAGAACATTCCGAGAAAAGAAACTGGAAAAAGAATACATATATAAAGAAGTTAAGCTTATATTTTAAAATTTAACGGCCAATTGAGATTTGCACGCAATATACTTTACATAACTTCATTTTTCTCGCACTCACGAAATAAACTCACACACCTACACACCTATATATTTATTTTTTAGGATATAAATTCACCTCTTACTAACGTCATTCTCTCACAACAACATAATAAGAGAAGAAAAAAATTAAAGGAATAACTTGTAGGTAAGTTGTATATAAACTTTTTGAATCATTTGAATCTCCATTCATAATTTTTACTAACTGCAACTCTAGCAAATTTATATGTTTTTTCATGCATACTTTCTTTAATATTCAATTAATTATACATGTTTGACTAACATGTATAAGTGTGCATGGTGTAGACATGAATCATTCAAACAACGAAAGTTTTTCAGAAGAAACAAACAAGACATTGTCAAAAATCAAACATAATAGAGGACTATCTCATAATATTGTCTTGTGTACTTACCATGACAATACTTCACCTGGCTATGAAGGGTTACTCACAACATGGGTGGCAGAAGAACTAGAATGAAGTCTGGCAGGATTTATAAGGTAACAATTACATGTTTTTAATTTATTTTATTTTGTTTCCTTCAATCCAATATATTAAGGATCAAAGGCGTGCATTCTTCTTTGTTTTATCAAAACATATATATATATATATATATATATATATATATATATATATATATATATATATATATATATATATATATATATATATCAAATTTGATATATTTATATTAATTGTGTAGTACTTCTTAAGATGTGTTCGTTTGAAGGATTAAAATTACAATCTTGGAAATATTATTTTTGGGCATATTATTATATGGAAATTATTCACATTAGTTTATTTGGCAAGTAATTTAGCTTCCAATAAACATTTATGAAATATATTTAATGTTTTTTTGGGAGAACACAAGAATAGTTCATATTTAAGACCACATAATAAATTTGTAATCCATGGAACAAACGCCACTTAGACAAGGTTAAAACTATATATCAAGGACTGACATATTAGACAATTATTTTAAATTAAAATTAAGAATTTTGTATGAGAAATACTTAACATTCACACTTCTCCCACTTTCAAAGTAAAACTCTCAAGTCATAATTGTCCTTGAGTCACGTTTTTTTTAAGAAAAGGTATATTAATTGAGAAATAGAAAGAAAAAAACAAACTAAGCTTAAAAAACCAAATCACTCTCACTTAGAACCTGCCTACACTTGCACAAGCAAACGCGTGCAAAAAGAAACAATACCCATCTCTTGAAAGGGTGACGAAGAGGCCCCAAAAATTTTGTATTTTTTTTTGGATTAATCTAGTTTATATATCAAAAAATATTATCTATAAATAATTAGTTACATAAATTAAATGGTTAAGTTTGTTTTTGGTCCCTATAAATATCTTAAATTTCATTTTTAGTCCCTATTAAAAAAATGACATATTTTACTCCCTATGAAAATTTTATGCATTCAATTTTAGTCCCTGCTATTTTTTAAAATTTTGAAAACTATTTAGTTACTCTTAAACTTTTAAAGTTTTTAATAATTTTTTTATACTTGTTTAGAATACTATAAAATATTTCTTTACCAAATTATAAAATTTTATAAAATGAGAAGAATTAAGTATGAATTTTTTAAATTTCAAAAGGTAATGATAAAAGTAGTGTAAATATCGACTTAGAAATTAAATTTTGAGTTTTTTTCGAAGAACTTTTTATAACATTCTAAACATGTCTGTAAAATAATCATCCAAAAATACACATCGGTTTAACAGTAGGGACTAAAACTAGATGCATAATAATTTTGTAGGGACCAAAACATGTTATTTTTTTAATCGGGATAACAAACATAATTTGATAATTTTATAGGGATCAAAAACATATTTAACCCTAAATTAAATGAGATTCTAGATAATTAAAAAAAATTAATATTTTAAAATTTTAATATGTATAAATATATTTATTATTTAAATTGTATTCTATACTAAGATAAATATTATGTTCATAAAATATTTAATATGTTGACTTATTTAATATTCTTAAAAAATATAAAATCATTATTTGAGTAATTATTTAAAGTCTTAATATAGAGTAAATTGGTTGAATTCATTCACTAACTCAGAAAATAATATATATATAAATATATATATATATATATATATATATATATATATATATATATATATATATATATATATAATTTTATTTCTATTGATTTGTTAACTTAAAATGGTTTATTAATATATCTTAAATTATATTCAAATTAGAACACCACAAGAAAAAAACTGGAAAAAGAACACATATATAAAAAAAAAAAATAAAGCTTTTATTTTAAAATCTAACAGCAAATTGTGGTTTGCACCCAACATATTTTACATAACCTTATTTTTTTCGCCCTCAGAAAATAAACTCACACACCTATGTTCCTATATATTTATTTTTGAGAATATAAATTCACCTCTTACCAACGTCATTATCTCACAACAACAAAATAAAGGAAGAACTTGTGGGTAAGTTGTATATAAAGTTTTTGACTCACTTGAATTTCCATTCACAATTTTTACTAACTACAACTCTAACAAATTTATATGTGTTTTCTAATGCGTATTTTCTTTAATATTCAATTAATTTTACATGTTTGACTAACATGTTAAGTGTGGATGGTGTATACATGAATCATTTAAACAACAAAAAAATTTCAGAAAAAACAAATAAGACATTGTCAAAAATCAAACATAATAGAGGACTGTCTCATAATATTGTCTTGTGTACTTACCATGACAATACTCCACCTGGCTATGAATGATTACTCATAGCATGGGTGGCAGAAGAACGTAGAATGAAGTCTAGAAGGTTTATAAAGGTAACAGTTAGATGCTTTTAATTTATTATATGTTGTTTCCTTCAATTCAATAGATTGAGGATCAAAGGTGCATCCTTCTTTCTTTTGATATATTTATTTTAATTGTGCAATATTCTTTAATCTAGAAGAAAATATTTATAAAAGCAAGAGTGAGGTTAAAGCAGCATGGGAGAAAGATGAGTTGGTGCTCATCGACTAAATTAAAGTTGATATGATGATATATGATATAGCTAGTGTTATTTTATATATAATCCCTTCTTTAATAGTTAATGAACCAGAGATGTTCATTAATGAATGTTGTATTTATGTTCATTATGCTTATCAAGTCAATTATATGATTAGTTCAAAAATTATAAGACTATATTTCTCAAATCAAATTTCTTAAGGTGTATTCATTTTAAGGATTAAAATTACAATCTTAGAAATATTATTTTTTAGAATATTATTATATGGAACTTATTCACCTCTATTTGTTTGGGGAGTAATTTAGCTTCCAATAAACATTTATGAAATATATTTAATATTATTTATATATTTTTTTAGTTTATCACCACCGGTATAATCCGGTTCGAGGGTCAGTTCTGAAATCAAGTGGTTTCAGTCCCCTCCCGATCGCAATTGTGTGAAATCGAACCATGGTTCTCCCTACCAAATTCAGCGTCAATCACCACTGAACCAACCAACGACTGATATATTTAATATTATTTAGGAGAACACGAGAATAGTTCATATTTAAGACCACATAATAAATTTACAATCCATGAAACAAACGTCACTTAAACAAGGTTAAGACTATATACAGTGTTTTAAAAACCGGACCGGACCGGCCGGTCGGACCGGTCGAACCGGAAACCGGCCAGGTAACCGGTCTGGTTCAATAGTCAGATCGGGTATGTCATTAAACCGGTGGGAACCGGTGAAAACCGGTGAAAACCGGGAAAACCGGGAAACCGGGAGAACCGGAAAACCGGCGGTTTAATTGCTTTTTTTTTTTAAACTTTTTTTTAACTTTTTTTTATTTTTATTTTTTAACTTTTTTTTTAACATTTCTTTTAAACTTTTTTTTAACTTTTTTTTTAATATATTTAGTAGTGTATTACTTAAATAGCATTCTCACATAGTTTTTTTCCTTAGTGACAAATTAAAAACTTTATTGTCTATTTGTTACCTTTGCTAATAAATTTTCTTAAATAGCATAAAAATATTGAATTTTATTTGATTTTCTTTTTAGGAGGATCCTATTTTGAATTAAATTTGGTACACATTGGAGTTATTTTGTTATAAACTATTCAATTAGATTATGTTGTAATTAGACTTTGTTTGCAATTAGACTTTGTAATTTTTTACTATTTTGTTATGTGTAATACCTTTTGTTTAAAATTTGAATTTAAGTTATGAAATTGTGAATTTATGATATGATATTTTTAAAAAATTTAAAAGCTAGTTATATTTTTTTAGAGACTGAATCATCCGGTTCGACCGGTTTTATACCTATATAATGACAAGTCTATTCAACCGAGTTATCCGGTTTAATCCGGTTTGGTCGTGCGGTTCGACCAGTGACCCAGTGGTTCGACTGATAAACCAGTGACCCAGTACCCTCACCGGTTCGATGACCAGTCCAGCTTTTAAAACACTGACTATATATCAAAGGAAATATTGGACCATTATTTTAAATAAAAGTAAAAAAATTGTATGAGAAATCTTTAACATTCACACTTCTCCCTCCTTTAAAGGAAAACTAAAGTTATAATTCTCCTTGATTCAAGTTTTTTTAAAAGGAAAAGTATATTAATTGAGAAAAAATTAAAGGGTTTAAGTAATCTAAACTAAAACAAAAAGTGCAAGAAATAAAAAGAAATAAACAAACTAAACTTGAAAAACCAAATCACCCTCACCTAGAACCTGCCTACACCGGTACAAGTAACCGCATGCAGAGAAAAACACTACCCATCCTTTCAAAGGGTGATGTAGAGGCCCCTAAAGTTTGTATTATTTTTCTTTGTTGATTAGTCTAATTTTTATATATTAAAAGATATATTCTAAAAATAATTAGTTACGTAAATTAATTGAGATTCTAGATAATTGAAGAAAAATTTTAAATTTGTTTTAAAATTTAATATTAATTAAAAAAATTATTATTTAAACTATATCTTATATTAAGTTAAATATTATGTTGAAAAAATATTCAATGTGTTGACCTATTTAATTTTTATCAACACTTACTCCACATCCTAACCATTAATTTTTTTCAATCTAATGGTTAAAATTAATGAGTAATATATATATATATATATATATATATATATATATATATATATATATATATATATAATTATTGTTTATAATATTTTATAACTTAAAATGATTTATTAATATACCTAAAATTGTATTCAAATAAGAACAAGCCAAGAAAAAAACTGGAAAAAATACATATAAAGAGAAATTTAGCTTTTATTTTAAAACCAAACGACAAATTGAGGTTTGCACGCAATATACTTTACCTAACCACATTTCTTTGACCTCAGGAAATAAACTCACACACCTACACACCTATGTATTTATTTTTTTAGGGTATAAATTCACCTGTTACCGATGCCATTCTCTCACACTAAAAAAAAACATAAGAAAAAAAATTAAAGGAAGAACTTGTGGGTAAGTTGTATATAAACTTTTCGAATCATCTGAATCTCCATTCATAATTTTTAGGGTTAAATATACAAACCCCCCCTGTAATATTAGCGAGATTCGCTTTAAGCCCCTATAAAAAAAAAAAATTTAAAACCCCCCTTATAATCTTCAGATTCCGTCAAATAGGCCCCTGATTGTCAGATTGACACAAAGATTCTTTTATTTTGCCAGCGTAGCGCATTTTTTTAATTTTAAATTAGTATTTTAAATCCACATGGCATTTTTTTAATTCCATGTAGGGATGCTTTAATTTTTTTTACTTTTTTAATTATATATTGTATTATCTTACAATTAATATTTTTTAAGAAGTATTATTAATATTTTTGTAAATTATATTTTAAAGTATCAAAATATTAAATTGGACCCTGAAGCCCATATTACACAGCAGCCCAACACTTAATTGTTTGAACTGTATAGTGAAAATCAAGTTTATAAACACTTTCATTTTGTTATATTCTTTCGATGTGGGACTACTGTTTCATTGTAACTGCTACCATTGTATCAAAAATCAAACACACACATTTTTTCATTCTTCCATATGTATCACGAAGTCGAAGCCGTAACAAGTACTGCAGCTTGGGATCCCGCCTCCATATCTCATGATTTAAGAATGAACCTAACCTTAGGAAATCCACCAATGGACCTAACCTTATGTATCACTAGAACAATTTTTCTACAGAAACTAAACAAAATCGTTTTGCATGTTCCAATGATATTAACGGCAGCATGCATAGTGTGCAGTACAGCTTCCTCCAGCTCCAGGCCTCGCATGGTGGGTGGCAAAACAGAGATCAGAAACGTGAGGACAAACGAGGAGGTACAGGAGCTGGGAAGATTCGCGGTGGAGGAGTTCAACCGGAGTGTGAAAGTTCGGAAAGAAGGGGAAGGGGGAGTTAAGGTTCATGGAAGTGGTGGAGGCGCAGCAACAAGTGGTGGCTGGAATTAAGTACTATATGAAGATATGGGTTACGCAGACGAAGAATGATGGTGCTGAGAGTGAGGATCACACGATGGTGGATTCAGTGGTGCTGGTTAAGCCATGGCTTTCTTACGAAGAATGATGAGGGAGAAATAGTGTTCAAGTCCAAACTCTTAGCAAGTAGACTGGGAATTATCCTGCATGTTCTCTTAGAAAAATTGAAACATCTTTCTTATGATAGAGTTTACACACAAACTAACACTTAGTAGTAATTCAACACAGCCACATGATGAGAAGATAGATTTGTTTCCAGCATGTCTCCATCAACTGTGTATTGTTTATGAAAAGGAATACTCTATTAGTACTCTATTTAGATTAAACCTTGAAGTTTGTATAGTAAATCTATATTCTAATGTTCTAAGAAATAGAAAATGTTTTAATAGAAACTTAGTCCCACATTGGTTGTAATAGATACATAATAAGTGTATATAAACCAATAAAAAATAAGTTAATATGAATTAAAAACAGTGAGTAAGTGAGTAGGCAAGTGTGTTGGTAATTGGGCTAAGACTTAAATGGGTTAAGGCCCAACATTAATATTTTGATAATTAAAAAAATAAATTCTAAAAGTTTAGCTTATTATTAAAAAATAAAAAAAAAGAATTAAAAGATATAAGTTACTAAAATAAATATAAAAGAAAATTTAAAAAGTATAAATTCCATGTGGAATTACAAAAATAATTAAAAAATAATAAATGCCACGTGGATTGCCACTTTGACAAATGGAAGGAATCTTTGGTGAAATCTAGCACTCGGGGGGCTTGGCTAATGGAATCTGAGCATTCTGAGGGGGTTTTTACAAAAAAAACTTTACCAGGGGCTTAAATCAAATATCGCTAACATTTCAGGGGGGGTTTGTATATTTAACCCTAATTTCTATTAACTATAACTTTAGCAAATTTAGATGTGTTTTTCTTGCACATTTTCTTTAATATTCAATTAATTATACATTTTTTACTAACATGTATAAGCGTGCATGGTGTAGACATGATCATTCAAACCACAAAAGTTTTTCAGAAGAAACAAACAAGACATTGTCAAAAATCAAATATAACATGACAATACTTCACCTGGTTGTGAATGGTTACTCACAACATGAGTGGCAGAAGAACGTGGAATGAAGTCTGACATGGTTTATAAGGTAACAATTACATGATTCTAATTTATTTTACTGTCTTTCCTTTAATTCAATAGATTGAGGATCAAAGGTGCACCCTTCTTTGTTATAATATTAACTTTATAACTATAAAAACATTCATATATATATATATATATATATATATATATATATATATATATATATATATATATCAAACTGATATTTATTTATTATGGAGTACTTCTATGACCCAAAAGAAAATCTTTATAATAGCAAAAGTGAGGTTAAAGAAGCATGGAAAAAGATGAGTTGATGGTCATCGACTAATTAAAAGTTGATATGATGATATGTGATATAGCTAGGGTTATTTTATATTTAATATTAGAGTTGTGTCTAACTCATCCCTACAAAATTGACTTGTAAGGTGAGGGGTGTCATTCTATGTGAACTCACCCATGCTCTATCTCCAATCCATGTGGGACTTTAGGATCTTTTCTAACACGCCCTCTTACGCTCAGCACTATTTTGGGCTTGGTGCGTTGATAATAACGGTGGGAGGCCCATGGTCTGACTGATAGGCTTTGATACCACTGTTGGGTATTATACCAAAATTGAAGTAGAATGTTGATTTTACATATAAATACTCCTTCCATGCAGAATTGGATTCTTTGTAAGATTAATAGCTAACTTGTTGTCGATCTACAACACTAGAGGTTTCTTCACTTCAACCTCGATCTCTTCCAGCACATATCTGATCCAAATTGCTTGGCATGCAACATAGGATCCTGCTATATATTCAGCTTCACACGATGACAATGCCACCACATGTTGCTTTCTCAAGCACCATGTGATTAGGGCACCAAAGACTTGAAAGAAATAACCATTTGTGCTTCTTCGATCTTCTTTATCTCCACACCAATCAACATCTGAATAACAAGTTATCGAAGATTCTTTACTTTCAGAGTCTCTTCAAAATAGAATTCTATATTTTATCGATCTTTTTAAGTATTTCATGATTCTACTTGCAGCCATCATGTGTGATACCCTTGGTTCACTCATGTATCTGCTCACTAATCCGACTCTGAAACCTATACCAGGTCGACTATTGTAGACATCCCTCAAAGATCCAACAAGGAAATAACGGACAATTTTTAAAAATTAAAATTAAGAAATTGGAATGAGAAATTTGTAACCTTCATACTTCTCCCACCTTATATGGAAAACTCTTAAGTTATTATTATCCTTGAGTCATGTTTTTTTAAAAGAAAAAATATATTAATTGACAAAAATTCAAAGGTTTTAAGAAATCTAAACTCAAAAAAAAAGAGAGCAAGAAATAGAAAGAAAAGAAACAAACTAAGCTTGAAAAAGCAGATCACCTTACCTAGAGCCTGCCTACACCAGCATAAGCAACCGAGTGTAGAGAGAAACACTACCCCAACCCACCAAAAGGGTGACATAGAGGCCTCTAAAGTTTGTACTTTTTCCTTTGCTGATTAATCTAGTGTTTATATATCAAAAAATATATTCTAAAAGTAATTAGTTACATAAATTAAATGGGATTCTAGATAATTGAAGAAAATATTTTTAAATTTTGTAAATTAGTTTTATAATTTAATATTGATAAATTTATTTATTATTTAAACTTTATTCTATACTAAGATGAATATTATGTTGATAAAATGTTCAATATGTTGACCTATTTAGTGTTCTTATGAAATAAAAATCAATATTTGAATAATTTAAAGTTTCAATTTAGAGTAAATTGATTGAATTTAGCCACACACTCAAAAAAATAAAATATAGATATTTTTGAGATATTGTTTATAATGATTTTATAACTTAAAATGATTAATTAATATACCTAAAATTGTATTCAAATTAGAACATCTCAAGAAAAAACTGGAAAAAAATACATATATAAAGAAATTAAGCTTTTAGTTTAAAACCAACCTTCTAACACCGATAATTATTATCTAATAGTTAAATGGTAACATAATTACATGTGTGAGAATGACTAAAATATTATTTTTCCTTAAGTTGGGATTAAACAAAGAAATAAGGGTAGATTGGTCATTTTCACCTCGTAAATGGAATAAGGGCGTAATGGTAATTTCCACCTTCTAATGATAGGACTTGGGATTTGTTTAGGCTGCATAACCTCATTCATTCTCATTTGGCAAAACATATTTTGAGGAGTAGAGAGAGGAACATGTGAAACAAGGGAAAGATAGGAAGATTAACTCCAATTTCAAGTGTTCCACTTTCCATGCATCAAGAACTCATATAAGTCTGAGACTTCTCATTGTAACAGCCCGATTTTATTAGATATTTTATTTATTAGCTTATTGTGTGTTTTATTAATTATTTGTTTATTTAATTATTATGTGGTATTACTAATTAATTGAAATATCTAATTATATGCATATTTGTGTTTTATGATTTAATTAGGTTATTAGTAGTATACTATGTATTGGGCCTAATTAATAATTGGATGGGTGGGTAATAATATAACTAAGCCCATTAAGAGAAATATAGTAAGAAGAGGAAAACTAGGGTTTTAGAGATAACATAATTTGGGGAAAAGAAGAGAAAGAAGAGAAGAGAGGAGAAAGAACAAGAGAAGAGGAATTGTAGATTTCTTGAAGTTAGAAGGAGAAATTCAAGAGGTAAGGGTTTGAATCCAAGTTCTTATAGGTTTATATGATTGGGTAATGTTGTGTATGCATTATATTCTTCCATTTCATGAATTTAGAAAATGATAAGGTTTATGTGAAACCAATTGGATTTTGTGATTTGTTCATGTTCAATGTGTTGTATGGATGACCCATGGTTAGGAACATGTTTAGAAACCTTATATGTGTGCTAAATTTGCTTTCAAATGATGTATGGATTGTGTATGGGTTAATGGGTGTTGTATGAGGGGATTAGGGAAGAAAAATGGTGAAATCTGAGTTTTTACGCAGCTTGGGTCGACCTATGCAGAATCTGAGTCAACCTAAACAGTCCAGAATGCCAAAAATCTATTTTTCCTTCAGTTAGGTCGACCTAGAGGAGCTTTGAGTCGACCTAAATGAGTTTGCGTCGACCTAAGGGTTCAATTTTGAGCAGATTTTGTAAAGACCATAACTTTTGATCCGTAACTCCGTTTTATACGTCGTTCGAAGCGTTAGGAAGCTAATGAGATTATCTATATGATAGGATAGAGTTGGTTGATGTTGAATGGTTTAATTTTGATGTTAATATATGGATAACATGTGATTACTTATGTGTGCATTATGAATTAATGACTTGTGGTTAATATTCATAGATGTGTTAAGTGATGTGATATCCATGATATGTTGGAATGAATATATGTATTTATATGTACTATTTGAATGTATCTTGTTGATAATTATCATTTAAATGTGTATGTATCGAGATGTGGATTGAATAAATGATAATGCTAGACTTGAATATATGTGATTGATTGATGTGTGTTAGTTGATGCATTGTTTGGAAGAGAAGTCAAGTTGTGTAATGTTGTGCAAATTTGTAGAGATGTGATTGTGTAGTTTAATAGATAGAGAGATCGTCTTAAATGCATGAGTCTTGTTTTGTTGCACACGTACACAAGCATGAGTCTTTGAAAGTGGCAATGTCGGGTAATCTCGCGAAGATTATTTGCTTGTCCCAAATCTAACGCCGAATGGGATTTGAAAGCTTAACGCCGTATGGAGCTTTGAGGTGGTTATCTAGTCTATAGAGGAAAGACAATCGACATGACCGAAAATGATAACGGATGGGATCCACATGCATATCGCATTGAGTCACACTTGAGCCGCACGTGTGTTGCACCCCAAAATTTGCCCACTTATTTATTCCCCATTTGCCCCCGCCTTACATTCATATGCATACCTCAGGTAGGCCATCCATCCATTACATTCATTCATATCATGGTTACTATTCAAAAATTGATAAGAAAAGAGCTTCTGCAGAAGAAATTCCTGATCAAAAATAAGAGGAGATTTGAAGTCTGATGGTATGGCATCATTCCCATTAACATACTCCTAAAATCAGGGTTTTATTCTCCTCGAGGCAAAGCTCTGGTTATAAGTTTAATCAGGAGATGATTTCATAGTGTGAGGTGGGGTGAGGATCATGTGAAGGTGTACTGTTGAATTTCTTTGGCTGACAATTGATTTGAAGTGGAATCAGAAACGGATTAATCGGGAAATTCATCTGAAATCAGAAAAAATCAGAAAATATTGGCTTTTTGGTCAAAGTCAAAGTCAACTGTCAAATATTGACTTTTGGTGGAAAAGCGGTCGAAGAAATTCAAAAGAAATAAATAAAATCGGGGGGTTTGACAAAAGTTACCAAAATTGGAAAATTAGTTGAAAATGGGAAATTACCAAAAATAGAAAGGTTGAGACTTAGTGGAAATTTGGAGAGTTTGAGAATGGATGAGCAGCCCACTTCACCATTATTTTACACGTGTCAAAAGGCTTTGTTTAAAGAAAATTTTAACATCAAAAGTGTCGATTTAATGGAGATCTACAACTTTGTAGTCGAAAGTTTCTTCATTTGAAGCAAGAGTAAAAAGATACAAGACTATGAAATTGGGAAAATATTATGTGTTCAAGGCATGTTGCTGGGCCAGTTCTGGGCATAACGCAAGCATTTCCACAAACGCGTGGTGTGCAATATTGGAAGCTAATTTGAGAGCATTAAAAAATCCATTCAAATTCAAACTTGGTGTCAACCTATTCTTTGTTATATTCTCCACCCAACAAGACAAGATTCAAGCCATTTGTATGAGTATTGAATCAGTAGGGAAGCCCCAAAGTAACGCTCTGACCAAGTCAAGCATGGCCAAGTACATGGGCCAGAATCTTGGTCACGCGTAAGACCTTTCACCGAGCACTTGGTGTGCCATTTTCAAATCAATTTTTAGAAAGTCACAAGCCTCCACTTGACCTATACTTGGTTCCAATCTCTTCACTCCCATGTCCTATACCTAACAAGCCAATTGCCAATGATTTTGGTGGTGTGGTTAATGAGATATAAGGTCCTAAAGTTGTGTCTTGGAAACTGCATCATGAGGAAAGCACTCAGCCACACGCGGGCCTCGCGCGCGCACCATTCAAGAGTGATGCACATTCATTTCTCCATTTGGCCATGTTGACTCCTTCTCACGTAAAAGGAAGAAGAGATTTCCCATAATTGCACTATGCTTGCTCAGTATGTGTTAGAGAAATTATAAGCTACAGCAGTCACACGATACAACCCATGCACACTCATCATATAAATACCCAAAGCTCCTCATTTTCAGGAGGGCATGCTCACTCTTTCTTTTTCCAGTTTCAAACTCTTTCCTCTCTTCTCTTCATTCTCTCTTCTCTCCCTCGTGCTCTCTCTCTCTCCAACCTCCACTAACAAACTATAACCTCCATAACAAACTCCAATAACAGTAACAACCACCACCACCACAACCTTCATTTTTCTACACGATCCACCTTTCTTTTTAGTTTGATTTTCATCTTCCTCCTCTTTAAACCCTCTCTTCTCTCTCTCTTCTTCATCAAACAACCATAACCATAATTGACTTCGTAACAAACCGTAACTACCGCCATCAACCGCCAACTACCTTCATCTCCACCATAGCACCTCCACATCAACCTTCATTCTCATCCACAACCTTCAACCTTCATCGCCATAATCATCATCAAGCTCTCCACGTGTTCCTCAATGGTATTCGACTCCTCTCGTCTTCATCAACCATCACCACCACTGCTTCCTCATCATTCTTTGAAGTGAGCTCCATCTTGTTCAAGTTTCGAAAACCTTGAGTTTATTTCTCAAGGATTCATACTGAATCAGCAACAATTATTAACAATATCTTCAAGAAGCGAGGAGTAGAGAGAAGCAACCGGTAGCGTTTTTTTGTCTCGTATTCTTGCAAGATTCCTCAGGTACGTTTTCAAAACCTTCTGAGCATGCTTAGAACGTGTGATACATCTTGTATGTGGATCTTGTTTAGTGGTTACACGAAGTAAGTTTGAGTTTCCATGAATTTAAACCTCGTTCTTGAACTCAACGCATATATGTGAGGATTATGGTGTTGTTATCATACATTTTTTGTAGTTTACAATAAGTTAGGGCATAGGTTCATGGCTCGGGTTCACAATGTTAGAGGTATCAAAAATGAAAACCGAGGGCGGATTTGGAACGAGGGCGGAAATCCGAGTGGAGTGACGTCATTGTTATTTATTTCTGGGCATATGGGCATTTTCCGGCGGGGAGGAGTGCCGGAGAAGATGACCGGAGACTAGCTCCGGCGACTGTTTGTTGTTCATGAAAGGTATATGTGGCTTCATGTTATTGGCATGCACCCAACGTAGCATTTGTCTTTGTTTTAATTTGGCTGATAGTTTGATTAAAGGCCTTGGTACGTGTTGCTCTCTAATTGGCTGGTGTTCATTTTTTGTCACGTAGTGACTTAACTCTTTGCTGACCCATTGATATCATGTCTATGTGTTCTATATGTCACATGCTGATTTAATATGCTGTATGTAATAAAGTAACATCATCACGTACTGTTAAGAAAATGGAATATTAATAGGTTTACGTGCTACAGTGTATGATCACATTGGAATCAAAGTAATTAGAACCATGCTGATTGTATACAAAAATGGAAATGAAATAAAATAGTGCATGTTAATCGAAATAAACATGGGTCATGGTACTTTTTGAACACATGGGCCTAGCCATTTTCGTTTTCCCACACCCTGTTATAAGCCCAATGTGCTGATTGAAAGAACGTAGTTCAGTTGCTGATTACTATTGCACCCCCAGGTCTAGACAGATTTACATTTTATTTTAAAATTGTTTTCATTCAACCTTTGCTTAATAATTCAATTTTAACTCAAATAAAAAATGAATAAAAATATATTTTAGATAGAATTATGTGTTTAGATGATTTTAGTATTTTTTTTTTATATTTTTAGAAATTGTTTTGCTATTTTTAATAAATCTTTTTCTTAGATATGTTCATATTTCTTTCATGTTTGGTATGTTTTACAAGATAATTTGGTTAAATGCCTTAAGAATAGAATTAGATTTTCATTTTTTGTGTGATATCAGTAGACTCATGTATCATAATGTGTATAAAAAATAAAAGTTTAATTCTATGTTTTGGTTAGGTTTTCATTAGATTTTCTATACCCGATTTATGTACGTTCCTAAACGGATAACCATGTGAATTTGACCTATAATTTGCTTTGCATTTATGCAATTGACTTAGTTTCTTTTTGTACATATAAGTAGGGATGTTTAGAGGACCTAAGACCTGGAGTTGAATTTTTCAAGACATGTTTTCTTATTTTACTTGATTTGTCTTTCTTACATGTACATAACTTACCTTTGGTTAACGATTGCACTATAACTTGTCCGAATGGCCTATAATTTTGTATGAAACTTCTTGACTTGTTTTGTGATTGCTTAGACACCTTTTAGAGGTCATTAGCTACTGACTTCCATCATTTGATTGCATTCTTCTAACTTCACTCCTAATTTGAATTCTATTAACTAGTTTTGACCTAGTTTTGTATAGTTTTGTTAGAACTTTGTTTCAAGTTAATTGACTAACATAGATTGGTATAAGGTCTTGGACCCATAAATGAACTAATTGCTACTGACTTTAAGCTTTGTTCATGTTTTCATTTGCTTTTTGTTTCGGTTAATTGATGTTTGTTCACTAATTGTTAAGTAGCGATTCAAGCGATACTTTGGTAACTCTTTGTGAATATTTTCGTATAGTGCCATATGGCTTTTGTGTTTGATTTAGGACATTTATTTCCTTGATTTGCTACTGCCCTCTCTTCTCATCTTGTTGGAGTTGTAACTCCATTCTTTTGCCATGTTCCCTTAGACTCTTCCTTCTTTGTTAAGAGGAATTGAGATAGGTTAGGACAGTTATCCTTGACCTTAGGGCCATTAGACTTAGATTAGAATAACTTAGATTAGAGAATAGGTTAGTTCCCCTTTGTTCATTCTTTTTCTTTTCAACTTTAAAACACTAATAAATAAAGAGGCGAATCACATTAAGAAAGTGATAGAGAAATGAGTGGGATTCATTCCCTAATCTGTTTCTCAATCACTTAGTGGCATAGAAATGAGTGGGATTCATTCCCTAATCTGTTTCTCGGTCACTACTTAATGGGAGAGAAATGAGTGGGATTCATTCCCTAATCTGTTTCTCAAACATTAGTTAATGGGATAGAAATGAGTGGGATTCATTCCCTAATCTGTTTCTTGAACATTATATAATGGGATAGAAGTGAGTGGGATTCATTCCCTAATCTGCTTCTCGATCATTATACATTTTATGTGATTCTAATCGCAAAGTAAATTCCCTTAAAAAATACCCAACCAAAAACATTTAAAACACTTAATAAAGGCTCGAATTAAAACAAAGTGACGAAGTGGTGCGAAACCTTGTATTGGGTTTTGTTCATCATATAGTTACATAAAAAACACAAACCCAAGTTCATTTTCTTTTGCCTTGTTAGGCGCTTAAGAACAAATTAAGTCCTTTCCAAATTAGGCGTATAAGTCTCCAAAGGTCGAGCATCGTGGATTGTGACCTTAACCGCTGTTCAACTAAAAAATACAAAACAAATGGAAACTATGGAGCCGAACTACGGTCGCTCTGATTCCTTGTAAGGGATACGTAGGCATTGGGTCGCGGGGCCTAAGCGAGCACACTTGTAAATAATTCCTTCTTTTCCCCGTATTTCTTTTGCATTCATTCGCATTTAGGTTTAGACATAGTATACACCCTTTAGATAGAAACAAACATAGGTGGATACCATCGAGTACGATGGGCGTGAGGGGTGCTAACACCTTCCCCTTGCGTAACCGACTCCCGTACCCTATTCTCTGGTCGAAAGACCTTGTTCTTATTCTGAGATAGGTTTCCTGGTATTCCTTTCCCTTGATGGGATAAATATATTGGTGGCGACTCTGATTCCATTTTTCGCGGTAGCGACAGCTGGCGACTCTGCTGGGGAGGTTGATAGACCTGTTGCTGGTCCATCCTTAGTGAGTCGATCCTAGCCTGCGTTTGTTTGTTTATTTACTGGGTGTTTATTTGTTTTTATGTCCATACCTTGTATATATGTTTACATGTTTACTTTTCTGCTTGCATATCATGCATGTGGATTATATTCTGTGTTCCTTGGGGTCTTCTGTTCTGTTTTGCAGGTTGGGTGGGTTGTTCTATGAGGTAAAAGGCCCAATACCCAGGCCAGAGTTAACACATAGGATACCTAGGATAGAGTGGATAGTCATGACGCCAACAGAATGTCAGGTTCTGTTGATTGCGATCATGAGACCCACGACCAGCTGAGACTCGAATGGGATACCGTTGTTGGCATGTATTTGCAACAATGATGGTGTTTCAGGAGAGTTGTTAACGCTGGAGACCTTTTGACCTACCTTGACCTAGATTCACCTGTGAGTGGGGTGGGATATACATGACAGGTACCGTTGGTGACTATTCTATTCTGTTGGTGACTATTGGTTCTCCTGGTATTCAAAAAGGTGTCGGAACTTTGATCTCATGACATCTGACCTACATCAGTTATTCAGAGGATTGTACAGTGGTTACTCGGATTATATGGACCTTGATCCCATGCTTTTGCATTGCATAACATCATTACTTTATCCACTTCATTTGTGGGGGATTCTAAAGTCTATTTCCAAAAAAAAAGAAGATGAAAAAAAAGTAGAAAAAAAATAAAAGATGGAAGAGAAAAAAGAAAAGATACTATATGCAACAAAAAAAAAAAGAATAAAAGAGAAACAAAAGTTGATGAAAAGACTTTAGGATCCCTTAGAAATGAAACATGCATTCATACTATCATGCATTTCATAGTTCTCTCAGAAGCTTATGAGGGCCCTTTCTACTCAAATGCTAACTCCAGCAACAAATTGACTTCTCACCGCTACGTGCTTGAAAGTTAATGATGGAACAACTCCGTGAGGACTTGAATGAGATGAGGACATAAATGTTATTCAAGCCTTTTCTCTTTGACAAGGAGAATTGAGACAAATTCCTTAGAGGCCAAATGACAATGTTAATCTCACCCATGAGAAGTTCTTATGAATCAAAATGTCGAAGTACTGTTGAGGTTCCTATTCCTATTAAGGAGACTTCGCATCGTGATAATAATTTGGAAATTGAAGTCTTCAAGTTTCCGATTATTGAGATTGACAAAAGATTCCACCTCTTGAAGACAAGGTTGAAAGCCATAAAAGATTATGACTCCGTTGATTTAGACATTGTTGGATTGTGCCTAGTGCTTGATGTCAATAGCTGCAAAGGTCATTTATTTTCTCTCTGGATAGTTTGGACATGCAAGCAAAAGTGGTATTCATCTCTTGTACATATGTGGAAGTTGCTTGGGGCTCCCGACCGAGGGATAAGCAAGACGTATTCTGGTCTTGAGCATTGCACCATTCGCGTTGCTCGAATCCCTAAAGCATTACAATTTTTTGTGCAACTTTGTCAGAATCTTTTGCCATGTGATAATCAAGAGTGTTCTGCAAAGGCATTTCTCATTCTCAAGCTGTTGCTTCATATCATGTGTCATCTCTTCCTGGAATTTTCTTCTCATAACCCTTTGCTTGTCAACAGAGATAAAAAGAATATGGGAAACATAACGATGTAATGCAAGTGCCTTGTGGTTGGTATTTCAGTTGGCATTATGGGTCTTCCTTACCACATATAGCTCTCCTGAGTTTGATGATCATACTAGCTTCTTCCATTTATGATGGTGATTACTGTTCTAGCATCTATATTTGGGGCTCCCGACCGAGGGATAAGCAAGACATTGTCTATCTTGAGTATTGCATCATTTGCATTGCTCGAATCCCTAAAGTAAAATATAAATGCACCACTCTTGTACGCCTTTGTTGGAATATACTTCTGGGAAGTAATCTGAAGTGTGTGGAAGGAACATATGATAATGTTAAGTGGCTACCATGCTGGGGCACCTAGCCATTCAACTGAAGGTGGTAGGACATTCAAAGGCAGAATTCAAGTCCTTGTTGATTTCGGAATAACCACAATCCACTCCAAGAGGTCCTATGCACAAGTTGAAGTCTCAATGGGGTATCAAAACTGCAAAAGGCATTCGAGAGAAATAAGTCCATACGGAGTCAAGTCTCCTCAACAAGGGCATTCATTTAGTTCTTTATTGCACTCTCATTTGTAACGTTTCATTGTTTGTTTAAGCATTTCTAGCATGTAAAAATTTGTTAATTTCTGAATGAAAATCATAATGCATTGTTTATGTTTGTCTTGAAGTAATCCATTCGTTTTCACTCAAAAAAAGAGTTTTGGCATTACGATACCAACTTTTACTTATCTCTTGCTTAGGCAACGAGCGGAGGGAGAATGATGACAATAAAAATGCAAAATCCCTAATTGTGTGTTTTTGAATAAAACCCTGCTGATGATGTACAGGCATTGTTTCAAATCCCCAAACACTGGAGATATAAGGGAGATAGACCCTCGTTAACCCCTTTGAGCCTTGAAGTAGGAGTTTCTTTTCTGATCATAAAAAACCCTTGTTTTTAACCCTGGGGCAGGGTAGTGTTCATTTAACTTGATCAAGTGTTCAAAACTCATAAAGGATATGCATCCAAGGATACAACAATGGTTATCCTTCAAAAGGTTGAGGAATGTCAAAACCGCAATGGTTATCCTTCACCTACCAAGAGGACAAAAGATGACGATACCGCAATGGTAATTCTTCATCAATCAAAGGTGCGAGGCAGTCACAATCATCTCCCACAAATTAAATACAATGCGAGGTCACACGACTTGTTCAAAAAAAAAGAGAAAAAAAATGGCAAAAATGAAAAGAAAAGGAAAAAAGGATGAAAGAAAAATATAGCCATAAAAAGAAAAAATAATGGTGAAAATAAAGCAAAAACAAGGTCGTGTGACAATGAATCAGAATAATAAAAGGTGAGCGACTGCCATGTCCAAAAATCCTTATTGATTCCTCAACCATATTAAAATTCCTGGTGAGGGATGAACACTCATATTGAGTTAATTGAACTTAGGAGTGGAGAACATCACGAAGGGGGTGGGCACCAAATAATTTTGAGCCTTAAAAATACTTTGTTTATGAAAACCGTGAACCTGGCCAAGTTACAACCCTTAAAAGTCCTAATTGAAGTAGGGTTTATTTTGAAAACACACTCCGAAAAGATATCGCTTAGCTGACTCCCAATGAAGCGTAACACATATCTATGTTGGTATTGTATGCCCACTTTGCATTTCATTCATAAGAGGTGGCCACCTCATTGCATAAAAAGTTTGTGTAAACTTCAAGACTAGCATATGCTTTGCATTAGGATTATCATTCTTAGAATTAACATTCTTTTGCATACAAAACATTTGCTTAAACATCAAGAAAGTTTCCATGATGAGAATCCATGAAGAGCTTAATCATGTCAAAGTAGAAAGAGACTTGAAAACTCCGTAGAGTAAAAAGCAGTCATTTCAGAGACTGATATCAAGGGGCATGATGCCTGAAGACTCCATTGAGCATAAATAGTTGATACCTTCTTTGATTGGTTACCCTGAGGGGAGAAGTCTGAATATTCTATTGAGCATGAGCAGTGGGTACTCTCTTTGATTGATTACCCTGAAGGTTTTGAATACTGTTTTGAGTGTGGTAAAGTTACTTCCACGATTTGTGGGATCTTAAGGGAAGTAAAACTCGAGGATATTGATAAGATGTACATAATCAGGGGTAGTCACGACGAGGAATCTCTCTCGTGAGTTCATCTAATCTGGGGCAAGCAAATCAAGGTTTGACATCTCAAATTCGATCAATCTGGGTTAATCAAGTCGAGGAATCTCTCTTTTGATTTCAATCAATCTGAAGTAGTGACGTCGAGGAATCTCTCAAACTCACTCAATCTGGGGAAGTTACGTCGAGATTCGAAAAAAAATCTCTTCGAGGATCCGTTGATCAAAAGAAAGAACATTTCAAACACTTGGATATGCTGGGGCAGAATTTTCTTAAGTAATTGTGGTGTAAGGATCCTTTCGAGGCAAGCTTCTGCGTTAAATCAGATATCTTCACAAGTCAGGCAGCCTGGGGCATACTCGTTTGGTTTATACTAAAGAAATTGTCATTCATCTGTAAGGTGCGGTTGGCCATCATATAGTGGAGAAGTATCACAATGCTTTTCCCCAGCAAGGTACTCTCTCCCCAAGCATAGGAGTTTATTTCTCCTAAGAGTTCGATTCATTTCCCAAGCATAGGAGTTTATTTCTCCTTGATATGTTCTCTCCCCGAGCATAAGAGTTTATTTCTCCTTGAAATTTGTTCTCTCCCCAGTATAGGAGTTTAGTTCTCCTCGGAGTTGTTCCAATCCTCCCAACAAGGGATCTTCATCAAGATTTCTCATCCCCAACATGGTAAATTGAGGGAATCTCTTCATGTCAAAAATCCTCCAAGCAATGGCACATGGTGAGAAGTTAGAAGTTATTCTTCAAGCCAACGAAGAGGTATATCTTGCAAGTAAAAGTCCAATGTCTATTGGCATCTCCACAGAGTTCACAACACTAAGGGGATTCTCCCTTGTGTTTACCTCTTCCGAGGTCAAAGACGAAGCTCGATCGACAAGTCAGCAGAATATCTTTTAAAGGGCCCTCGTTATTTCTGCATATAGTAATCATTGCATTCGCATTGCATCTACAAAAAATGCGTAGCATTTCCATGATTATGGAGCATTACGCCATGGAAAAGTTCAAACATGCATCAACGCATAAGCCAAGTTTGTACGTGCTCCAAAGGCACAAGGTAATATATCCCCAGAAGAAGTCCCACTTTCTCTCTCCAGTGTGGATTGGATAAAAAGTATTTCTTCACAAAGATCATTATTTCTTTGGTGATTTCCCGTTTTCTGAGCTCAATCATTTAGATAACTCATACTTTGTGTGTGGCATTTCGGATGATTGTCACTCTTGTAGAATTACACCCCGCTTTTCGGCCTGAAGGGACCTTGTAGTTCTTATGTTTCATAAATAACAATACTTCAGCCAAGTCCAATGATTATTGGCATACTCTTTCAGATCTCGAGTCACCCTTCGGCTGTGTCTCTCTTGCAAGTCTAACTGAGGTTAGCAATTCGGTAAGATTCCCCTTCGGCTGGTTTCTTCCTTGTGGAGTCGTCCTTCGGCTACGTCTCCTTGTTCAAGTCTGACCGAGGTTAGCAAATTAGGATCGGATTCCCCTTCGGCTGGTTTCATCCTTTATCGAGTCACCCTTCGGCTGTGTCTCTTTTTGAAGTCTAACTAAGGTTAGCAAATTAGGATCGGATTCCCCTTCGGCTGGTTTCATCCTTTATCGAGTCACCCTTCGGCTGTGTCTCTTTTTGAAGTCTAACTAAGGTTAGCAAAGTAGGATCGGATTCCCCTTCGGCTGGTTTCATCCTTTATCGAGTCACCCTTCGGTTGTGTCTCTTTTTGAAGTCTAACTAAGGTTAGCAAATTAGGATCGGATTCCCCTTCGGCTGGTTTCATCCTTTATCGAGTCACCCTTCGGCTGTGTCTCTTTTTGAAGTCTAACTAAGGTTAGCAATCTTTTTCAAAGCCTAACTGAGGTTAGCAATCTTTTCCAAAGTCTAACTAAGGTTAGCAATCTTTTCCAAAGTCTAACTAAGGTTAGCAATCTTTTTCAAAGTCTAACTAAGGTTAGCAATTTGGTTGAGTCATCTAAGGATGGTCCTTCCTTGTGGAGGCACGCTATGGTTGTGTCTTCTCTTTTTCCAAGTCTAACTAAGGTTAGAGATTTGGTAGAGTCGTCTACGGATGATTTCTTCCTTGTGGAGTCACGCTACGGTTGAGTCTTCATTTTCAAAGTCTAACTAAGGTTAGCAATCTATTTAAGATCCACCTTCAGCTGGTATCTTTTGATAACATGCAACACTCTTTGATTTACCACAGAATGCAAATTTTGATGGTACTTTTGGGTATTCAATCCACTTACACCTCTCATGTCCAGAACTTGTGTCGTTCGTACATTCAGGTCTAAGAAGATTGAATAGGGGCAGCTGTTGCACCCCAAAATTTGCCCACTTATTTATTCCCCATTTGCCCCCGCCTTACATTCATATGCATACCTCAGGTAGGCCATCCATCCATTACATTCATTCATATCATGGTTACTATTCAAAAATTGATAAGAAAAGAGCTTCTGCAGAAGAAATTCCTGATCAAAAATAAGAGGAGATTTGAAGTCTGATGGTATGGCATCATTCCCATTAACATACTCCTAAAATCAGGGTTTTATTCTCCTCGAGGCAAAGCTCTGGTTATAAGTTTAATCAGGAGATGATTTCATAGTGTGAGGTGGGGTGAGGATCATGTGAAGGTGTACTGTTGAATTTCTTTGGCTGACAATTGATTTGAAGTGGAATCAGAAACGGATTAATCGGGAAATTCATCTGAAATCAGAAAAAATCAGAAAATATTGGCTTTTTGGTCAAAGTCAAAGTCAACTGTCAAATATTGACTTTTGGTGGAAAAGCGGTCGAAGAAATTCAAAAGAAATAAATAAAATCGGGGGGTTTGACAAAAGTTACCAAAATTGGAAAATTAGTTGAAAATGGGAAATTACCAAAAATAGAAAGGTTGAGACTTAGTGGAAATTTGGAGAGTTTGAGAATGGATGAGCAGCCCACTTCACCATTATTTTACACGTGTCAAAAGGCTTTGTTTAAAGAAAATTTTAACATCAAAAGTGTCGATTTAATGGAGATCTACAACTTTGTAGTCGAAAGTTTCTTCATTTGAAGCAAGAGTAAAAAGATACAAGACTATGAAATTGGGAAAATATTATGTGTTCAAGGCATGTTGCTGGGCCAGTTCTGGGCATAACGCAAGCATTTCCACAAACGCGTGGTGTGCAATATTGGAAGCTAATTTGAGAGCATTAAAAAATCCATTCAAATTCAAACTTGGTGTCAACCTATTCTTTGTTATATTCTCCACCCAACAAGACAAGATTCAAGCCATTTGTATGAGTATTGAATCAGTAGGGAAGCCCCAAAGTAACGCTCTGACCAAGTCAAGCATGGCCAAGTACATGGGCCAGAATCTTGGTCACGCGTAAGACCTTTCACCGAGCACTTGGTGTGCCATTTTCAAATCAATTTTTAGAAAGTCACAAGCCTCCACTTGACCTATACTTGGTTCCAATCTCTTCACTCCCATGTCCTATACCTAACAAGCCAATTGCCAATGATTTTGGTGGTGTGGTTAATGAGATATAAGGTCCTAAAGTTGTGTCTTGGAAACTGCATCATGAGGAAAGCACTCAGCCACACGCGGGCCTCGCGCGCGCACCATTCAAGAGTGATGCACATTCATTTCTCCATTTGGCCATGTTGACTCCTTCTCACGTAAAAGGAAGAAGAGATTTCCCATAATTGCACTATGCTTGCTCAGTATGTGTTAGAGAAATTATAAGCTACAGCAGTCACACGATACAACCCATGCACACTCATCATATAAATACCCAAAGCTCCTCATTTTCAGGAGGGCATGCTCACTCTTTCTTTTTCCAGTTTCAAACTCTTTCCTCTCTTCTCTTCATTCTCTCTTCTCTCCCTCGTGCTCTCTCTCTCTCCAACCTCCACTAACAAACTATAACCTCCATAACAAACTCCAATAACAGTAACAACCACCACCACCACAACCTTCATTTTTCTACACGATCCACCTTTCTTTTTAGTTTGATTTTCATCTTCCTCCTCTTTAAACCCTCTCTTCTCTCTCTCTTCTTCATCAAACAACCATAACCATAATTGACTTCGTAACAAACCGTAACTACCGCCATCAACCGCCAACTACCTTCATCTCCACCATAGCACCTCCACATCAACCTTCATTCTCATCCACAACCTTCAACCTTCATCGCCATAATCATCATCAAGCTCTCCACGTGTTCCTCAATGGTATTCGACTCCTCTCGTCTTCATCAACCATCACCACCACTGCTTCCTCATCATTCTTTGAAGTGAGCTCCATCTTGTTCAAGTTTCGAAAACCTTGAGTTTATTTCTCAAGGATTCATACTGAATCAGCAACAATTATTAACAATATCTTCAAGAAGCGAGGAGTAGAGAGAAGCAACCGGTAGCGTTTTTTTGTCTCGTATTCTTGCAAGATTCCTCAGGTACGTTTTCAAAACCTTCTGAGCATGCTTAGAACGTGTGATACATCTTGTATGTGGATCTTGTTTAGTGGTTACACGAAGTAAGTTTGAGTTTCCATGAATTTAAACCTCGTTCTTGAACTCAACGCATATATGTGAGGATTATGGTGTTGTTATCATACATTTTTTGTAGTTTACAATAAGTTAGGGCATAGGTTCATGGCTCGGGTTCACAATGTTAGAGGTATCAAAAATGAAAACCGAGGGCGGATTTGGAACGAGGGCGGAAATCCGAGTGGAGTGACGTCATTGTTATTTATTTCTGGGCATATGGGCATTTTCCGGCGGGGAGGAGTGCCGGAGAAGATGACCGGAGACTAGCTCCGGCGACTGTTTGTTGTTCATGAAAGGTATATGTGGCTTCATGTTATTGGCATGCACCCAACGTAGCATTTGTCTTTGTTTTAATTTGGCTGATAGTTTGATTAAAGGCCTTGGTACGTGTTGCTCTCTAATTGGCTGGTGTTCATTTTTTGTCACGTAGTGACTTAACTCTTTGCTGACCCATTGATATCATGTCTATGTGTTCTATATGTCACATGCTGATTTAATATGCTGTATGTAATAAAGTAACATCATCACGTACTGTTAAGAAAATGGAATATTAATAGGTTTACGTGCTACAGTGTATGATCACATTGGAATCAAAGTAATTAGAACCATGCTGATTGTATACAAAAATGGAAATGAAATAAAATAGTGCATGTTAATCGAAATAAACATGGGTCATGGTACTTTTTGAACACATGGGCCTAGCCATTTTCGTTTTCCCACACCCTGTTATAAGCCCAATGTGCTGATTGAAAGAACGTAGTTCAGTTGCTGATTACTATTGCACCCCCAGGTCTAGACAGATTTACATTTTATTTTAAAATTGTTTTCATTCAACCTTTGCTTAATAATTCAATTTTAACTCAAATAAAAAATGAATAAAAATATATTTTAGATAGAATTATGTGTTTAGATGATTTTAGTATTTTTTTTTTATATTTTTAGAAATTGTTTTGCTATTTTTAATAAATCTTTTTCTTAGATATGTTCATATTTCTTTCATGTTTGGTATGTTTTACAAGATAATTTGGTTAAATGCCTTAAGAATAGAATTAGATTTTCATTTTTTGTGTGATATCAGTAGACTCATGTATCATAATGTGTATAAAAAATAAAAGTTTAATTCTATGTTTTGGTTAGGTTTTCATTAGATTTTCTATACCCGATTTATGTACGTTCCTAAACGGATAACCATGTGAATTTGACCTATAATTTGCTTTGCATTTATGCAATTGACTTAGTTTCTTTTTGTACATATAAGTAGGGATGTTTAGAGGACCTAAGACCTGGAGTTGAATTTTTCAAGACATGTTTTCTTATTTTACTTGATTTGTCTTTCTTACATGTACATAACTTACCTTTGGTTAACGATTGCACTATAACTTGTCCGAATGGCCTATAATTTTGTATGAAACTTCTTGACTTGTTTTGTGATTGCTTAGACACCTTTTAGAGGTCATTAGCTACTGACTTCCATCATTTGATTGCATTCTTCTAACTTCACTCCTAATTTGAATTCTATTAACTAGTTTTGACCTAGTTTTGTATAGTTTTGTTAGAACTTTGTTTCAAGTTAATTGACTAACATAGATTGGTATAAGGTCTTGGACCCATAAATGAACTAATTGCTACTGACTTTAAGCTTTGTTCATGTTTTCATTTGCTTTTTGTTTCGGTTAATTGATGTTTGTTCACTAATTGTTAAGTAGCGATTCAAGCGATACTTTGGTAACTCTTTGTGAATATTTTCGTATAGTGCCATATGGCTTTTGTGTTTGATTTAGGACATTTATTTCCTTGATTTGCTACTGCCCTCTCTTCTCATCTTGTTGGAGTTGTAACTCCATTCTTTTGCCATGTTCCCTTAGACTCTTCCTTCTTTGTTAAGAGGAATTGAGATAGGTTAGGACAGTTATCCTTGACCTTAGGGCCATTAGACTTAGATTAGAATAACTTAGATTAGAGAATAGGTTAGTTCCCCTTTGTTCATTCTTTTTCTTTTCAACTTTAAAACACTAATAAATAAAGAGGCGAATCACATTAAGAAAGTGATAGAGAAATGAGTGGGATTCATTCCCTAATCTGTTTCTCAATCACTTAGTGGCATAGAAATGAGTGGGATTCATTCCCTAATCTGTTTCTCGGTCACTACTTAATGGGAGAGAAATGAGTGGGATTCATTCCCTAATCTGTTTCTCAAACATTAGTTAATGGGATAGAAATGAGTGGGATTCATTCCCTAATCTGTTTCTTGAACATTATATAATGGGATAGAAGTGAGTGGGATTCATTCCCTAATCTGCTTCTCGATCATTATACATTTTATGTGATTCTAATCGCAAAGTAAATTCCCTTAAAAAATACCCAACCAAAAACATTTAAAACACTTAATAAAGGCTCGAATTAAAACAAAGTGACGAAGTGGTGCGAAACCTTGTATTGGGTTTTGTTCATCATATAGTTACATAAAAAACACAAACCCAAGTTCATTTTCTTTTGCCTTGTTAGGCGCTTAAGAACAAATTAAGTCCTTTCCAAATTAGGCGTATAAGTCTCCAAAGGTCGAGCATCGTGGATTGTGACCTTAACCGCTGTTCAACTAAAAAATACAAAACAAATGGAAACTATGGAGCCGAACTACGGTCGCTCTGATTCCTTGTAAGGGATACGTAGGCATTGGGTCGCGGGGCCTAAGCGAGCACACTTGTAAATAATTCCTTCTTTTCCCCGTATTTCTTTTGCATTCATTCGCATTTAGGTTTAGACATAGTATACACCCTTTAGATAGAAACAAACATAGGTGGATACCATCGAGTACGATGGGCGTGAGGGGTGCTAACACCTTCCCCTTGCGTAACCGACTCCCGTACCCTATTCTCTGGTCGAAAGACCTTGTTCTTATTCTGAGATAGGTTTCCTGGTATTCCTTTCCCTTGATGGGATAAATATATTGGTGGCGACTCTGATTCCATTTTTCGCGGGTAGCGACAACGTGTTGGTGTGAAATGTTGTTGTTGGTGTGATTTATGTGATATGATTTATGTGGAATGATGTTGGTGGATATGCATATATGTGGATTTGTGATTCATTTGATATGAATAGTTGTTGTGTTATGAATGTGATATATGTGATTGAAACATATGTGATGTAGATGTGAATTTATATGTACTAATGATATATGTATATATGTGTGGATATGTGAATCATGTTTGATTGAGGATGATACATGTGTAAGAGAGGTGGTTACATGTATACTTGTAGTATTAATGATACGATTCCAATGATGTAAATATATTCTATGATGTTTTGTGAAATGGGATAGAGATAAATATGCGCATTTGGTGATATATGTTCATACTTGCGATATATCGGTGAATCTTATACATGACTATATATTTGGAAAAACATGTATATGTGATTATGTGATGATAACTTATATATTTAGAATATGATTATGTTTGAATTCAATTGTTACTTCGTGAATGTTGTCGAAAATGATATGTACTTAGAATCCACATGTTGGTGAAACATGATTATGTACATTGTTTAGAAATCATGTTAGATTATGTGGAATTGAATGAACTAAGTTGTATGACATGAATATGTGAATTTTGATTAATTGCATATGATGCATGTTTATGTGAAGAGTGATGAATTCTTGAAATGTATTCTTGATGTGTTTTACATTTCCCATATTATGTTTATCTATAAGAAGTTGAATTCTCACCCTTCTGTTTGAATGTTATCCTTTGTTGGTAACGTGCAGGTTTCGTGGATAGTGATGCTTCGAAGGAGGCTTAGCTTAGAGATTTATATCTTTGTAAGGTGTCGTGACTAAGTAGTCACTTGTGCTCTGGTCATATGTAACACATGGGGTTGGGTTTATATTTTATGACTCGTTGTTATAAGATATTTATTTACTCGTACTGTATTTCGTATTTGAATACTTATTTTGTTGATGAATGGCCATGAGCCGAGATGTTGAGATATGGTGGATGATGTATGGGATCATTCGACTTTACCATTTATTTGATGAGATGATTATTCCACTGTGATTTGCATGTTGTTTTAAATCCCGTGTTATTTGGAAATGACCATTGCATGTTTTAAAGATAAAATGTTGTTTTATTTTGAATTATGTGTAACGCCCTCGTGAGATGCATGCTTCTTTACTCTGATTTATGAAAATGTATGCCTTATTTGTTTAGTATAGAATTGGGGGTGTTACACTCATCACCCCTTTCCATTTCAGCAACATCATCATCAATAAGGTGAGTTCCATTAGTTAGGAACTTGGGTAGGATGTTAGGAACCTTGCATGATTAAGGGTTTAGATTGTGATTAATATGTTGCATGCTTGATTAAATGCTGAAAATGTGTTCATATAATGACTTTGTATGCCTTGGAATGTTGATACATGTTTAGGTTCATATTGGCATGGATTGGGATAAAATAGGGGACTTTAGAACCCTAATTTCATGTTCTGCTACTATCAAACTTTGCTTAGCAAACTCTGTCTCACTTAGCAAAAGTCGGCAGATTGAACCAAATTGTGTTTCCACTAAAATGGTCATATCTTGAGTGTTACAACTCGAAATGGAGAACAGTCAGAAGCGTTAGAAAGGTCTTTTAATTCTCCTTAATTAAGAATATGCTTAGATATCATGATTTTAGTTCAGTTATGACATATGGAAAATGGATGTTTAATTGCATGAGGCTGAATACGCATAATGGCCTTGAGAATATGTTTATATGATGCTACCCCTTTTGTTGATTTCATGTCATTAGTTCAAGCCTCGGTATTCTACATGACTAATGCTCTCTTGACTTGAGTAATGGATGCATGTTTGTGGTTTAGTTAGTTATGGTGTATATTTGAAAGTTCTAGTTTTTATGAGTTTCGGGACTTTCGTTTAACGAACTACCCAATTCCCATAATGGGTTTGCCTTTGTTTGAGTTTGCTGGGACTTTGCTACACCTTGCTTAGCAAACTTCCCTGAACATAATTTTATAACTTCTCTCCCTTAAGTGCAGTTTTGTTCCGTGATGCGAATCAAATGCCTCTTTTGTCCATTATGAAAAATGTGATGTATTATGAGATGATTAATGGCATGTTACGATCACTTGTTATGTTTATTATATATGTGTGCTTAATGTAATGCACTATGTTGATAAATGCTATGATGTGATCACTTGCTTTTCCTGTTTCTCGTCCGTTCCAGTTGCACATTCAAATGAGATTGTGACATGTGCTTGCATCGAAGTAGGCCTAAGTTACTAGGTGGTAAATCACTTGGATACTCACCGTAGCAATCGAGCAACATGCTTATGGGGTCGTATACTATAGGGCGTTTACCCAATTGCGGTAAACACATTAGCATTATCGATTTGGTGTACTTGTGTAGCCATGTAAACATATTACAATTGGATACTTACCATAGGTGTGCTTATGTAGCCATATAGGCGTAAATCACTTGGATACTCACCTGAGTTGTTGATTCATGTTTTTGTGTAGCCATGCAGATTTTTTGCACTTAGTGTTACACCCGAGTTGGTGTGCCTTACCGGTGTATCGATCGGTGTGCTTGTGAAGCCATGTAGACGTATTACACTTGGATACTCATCACATGTGTGCTTGTGTAGCCATGTCAGCATAAATCAGTTGGATACTCACCTGACTCGTTGAAAGAGGTCTGCTTGTGTAGTATCTTAGTGTTGTGCACTTGGATACTCACCAATGGTGTGCTTGTGTGGCCTAGTTTAGATGGCAGATATAACATATGGATTCCTCGTACGCGGGTACAGGTCTGCATACTTGTTTGTGCTAACCTTGTGTGAATTAGGGGTAGTTTTCGATAGCTGATAGGCAGGTTAATCCAGAAGACCTAACCTTGAGAGTAGCTCCCGAGATAAGGCAGTCAAGTAACTCCACAAGACCTATTAGATTACGATTTATATGTTGCATGCTTGATTAAATGCTAAAAACGTGTTCATATGATGATTTTGTATGCCTTGGAATGTTGATACATGTTGGGATTCATATTGGAATGAAAGAGGGGACTGTAGAACCCTAATTTCGTGTTATGTTATTGTCAAACTTCACTTAGCGAACTCTGGCTTGCTTAGCGAAAGTCAACAGACTTAACCAAATTGTGTTTCCACTAAAATGGCCATATCTTGAGTTTTACAACTCGAAACGGAGCACAGTCAGAAGCGTTGGAAAGGTCTTTTAATGCTCCTTACAAATATGCTTAGATATCATAATTTTAGTTCAGTTATGACATATGGGAAATGAATGTTTAATTGCATGATGTTGAATAAGCATAATGGCCTTGAGAATATGTCTATATGATGTTACCCCTTGTGTTGATTTCATGCCATTAGGTCAAGCCTAGGTATTTTACATGACTAATTCTATTTTGACCTTAGTAATGGATGCATGGCTGTGGTTTAGTTAGTTATGGTGTATATTTGAAAGTTTTGTTTTTCTGAGTTTTTGGACTTTCGTTTAGCGAACTACCCAAGTTAGTGTGGCTTATCGACATATTGATTGTTGTGCTTGTGTAACCATATAGGCGTGTTACATTTGGATACTCACCACAGGTGTGCTTGTGTAGCCATGTCGGCCTAAATCACTTGGATACTCACCTAACTCATTGAAAGTGGTCTTCTTGTGTAGTCTTCTGGCGTTATACACTTGGATACTCACCAATGGTGTGCTTGTGTGGCCTAGTTTGGATGGCATATACTAATTCTAGATTCCTCTTACGCGGGTACGGGTCTGCATACTCATTTGTGCTAACCTTGTGTGAATTGGGGGTAATTTCCAATAGCAGATAGGTAGGTAAACCCAGAAGACCTGACCTTGAGGGTAGCTCCGGGCGAAAAGCAAGTAAACCTGGAAGACGTATTCTAAAGGAAACGTACATCCAATAATCTGTTTGCATGTTGTGTGATATGAATATCCCAATTAGGAAGGTTAAGGGACTCCCTAATTGTGATGCTCTGTGTTGTTTGAATTTCTTGTACCTGGCAGTGAGGAAACCCCAGATCAATGGTGGATCAGTTTTGATGCATATACCCTGTAGAGATGAGAGGACCCATAGGATAGGGGACTCACTGAGCTTTAGTTATCTCACCCCATTCCAATTATCTTTTTCAGGCACATGTTAGAAGTAAACAAATTGCTAGGAGGTCTGGATTGAAGAATGTTGATGGGCAAATGACAGAAAGACCTTATCAAATCTTATCTTTCCGCTGTGCATTGTTGTAGACGTATGTATTGTATACACTCGTATCTCTATTATTACAATGTATACAATTTTATTTATGTCATTTTCTTGATTTTGTATGTTTTCATGTACCATATTATCACATCACCGCATATTATTCTAGATGTATATGTACGGGATGTTACAAATTACTTCTAAGCTGGAAGGGAAAAAATTGTGATTCCCACCCAAAGTTCTATTTAAGTGTTTTGCCTCTTTTCTCCTTTCATTATCCACACTTTGCATTCAAGAAATCGGAATTTGGAAAGAAGGAAAGAGAAAATGTGGGTGGAAGATTAGAGAAGGAATACTGGACTCAAGTGCTTCCCATGAATGCATGCATGAAGCTGTATGAAGAACCAATATCAAGTGCATCCTCATTATCATCATCATCATCATCATCATCATCATCATCATCTCCATCATTCGGTCATGAAAAATCAGAATCTTCATCTTAATGTGAGTTCCATAGTTAGATACTTAGGTAGGAATGGGGGCTGGATTGCATGTTGAATGGGTTAGTGTGATATTACCTACAGTGAATCTATGAATGGGTTTTTTTTAAATTCTTGTTATTGCAGGTATTGCTTATGATGTGTTTTGGTCTCCTAAGACTGTTGTTGTATGTTAGGGATTATCGCGGTGAAAAATCGGAGACCAAACTATTGACTAACTTGACTCACAAAATAAGAAGTCACCACCAAACTTTATTATTTCCAAGAAAAGGGAAACGATCAAAACCCTAAATAAACGTACAATGCAATAAGCAATACTAGAAGCAAAGCACAAAAAAGAGACCAAAGATACGGGGGTTGGTTATACAAAGGGAAAGTATTAGTACCCTATGTATCTATAGTACTATATAGGAACCTCTTGTTATATCTATATTAAGGCTAAAATTATTTGTTTGAAAAAATATTTGGAGATAAGAAAAGAAATGTTTTTTATGATTTTTGTGTTTGAAAAGACATAAAGTCTTATACCTACGTACCCATGAAGGATCAAAACCTCGTAGTTCGAATTCGTGGTAAAAATAACAAAAGGATTTGTTATGATTGTTTTTAGTTAGAAGAGACATTTTATCATCTTAAGGAGAATGTTCAAATGACCACCCACAAGTTATGAGAAGATGAATCTTTACATCATCATGAGGGAAGGGCTCCAACTTGAATATAAATCAGCAAGTATGCTGTTAAGTGCCAAATTGTAGTTATTTTGTGTATGTAAATAGTGGCACTTATCCATGCTTTTTGTTAATACCGTTTGAATAATTCCCCGTTTTTGTGTAAATACGTATACTTTGTGAATAGATGTATTTTCATACACTTTTATACCGTTTGATAGTTTTGTTGTATTTTTGTAGGTATTCTTACGTTTTCGGAGCCTTGAGGAATAAAGTGTCGAAGACACGGCTGCGAGAGCAAAGAGAAAATAATTCTGCTGTTCTGGTGCAGGGCGCTTCGCGCGCTGTAGGGCGCGTCACGCCCTCTTTGAGTTTGAAGAACATAGTCTGGCAGAAGATTGGGCGCGTCGCGCGGGTTTTAGGGCGCTTCGCGCGTTAGGGCGGTTTGGTACATAAGTGAGATGGCGCGTCGCGCGCTGCATCCGGCGCGTCGCGCGCTGCATCCGGCGCGTCGCGCGCTGTGCGTTTTTCAGTTTGTATAAATAGCTTAGAACAGATTTTTCTAGGTTTTTTATCACCTCTTCTTGACAAGTTGAGCTCTGATCCTTTTTTGGTAGTTTAGAGGCTTAGGAAACACCATTGGGTGCGACGTCATGTGGATTGATCATGGATCTGACTCGATTTCATTGTACCGGTGAGATCTTTCCGGTTCATCTTCCCTCTTTCCTTTGTTTCATTCCAATGGTGGGTGTTGTATGTTTGTTTCTACTCTTATTGTATGTATATTTGTGGATCTTGGGATCGTTTATATATTCGCTTTACAAATCATCATTGTTGTTGTTCTTGATCTTTTTGCTTAAATGCTCTGGATTTGTGTTGTTGCAGACATGGACACCATAGATCTTGATTAGGAATGATAACTGTTAGTTTCTGGGTTGCAGACATGGATTCAGGACTAACAATCGTAGTGGGTATCGAGTCTAATGCCTCCGTGTTGTTTGATTAGTGGAGAAATCGCTGATGTGAATAGTACGGTTGAGCTTTCGTCGGTGTTGCAGACATGGACACCGATGTGGCATCTCGAATGATGCCCGGTGATGTTGATGCGTTTTGTGAGTGTCGAGCGATAGATCTTCGGATTTAAGTATTAGACGGGTAGAACGAAATACAACTCCATAACTCTTTCTTTTAGACTATTGAGATTGTTTATCTGCTTTTATTTACTTTTCCCGCATTTACTTTCTGCACCCAATTCATGAAACTTAGAACGCGAGATAGTCGAACGGCAGTTCTTCTCACCAATCTCTGTGGACACAATAAATTCCCGGATAAATATTTCCAAAACTTTTGTTGCTTGCCGCTTTACCGCTCCAACAAAATGGCGCCGTTGCCGGGGATTGGTTGAGATTAATCGCATTGCGATGGTTTTATGTTTTAAGTTTCGTTTGTTAAGTGTTTGGGCAGGACGTTTTCTTTAGGTTGCGTTTGAGGCGAAAGCATTGGCGTACCGCGAGGAAGTTTCTTACCATTCGCGAAACAATAAAGGCGTCGAGCTAACGACGTTAAACGAGCGCTTGTTGGGAGGCACCCCAACGGTTTTATTTTTTTGTAATTGAGTTGTGTAGGTGTTAAGTGGTGGCTCACTGGAAAATCTGTCTTTTTAGACTGGTCTGGTTTTTCTGGTGTAGCGCGCGTCGCGCGCTCATGGGTGCGTCGCGCGCTGGGTTGCTTTTGGCCAGTGACCTCTTTTTAACGGGTCACTCGGCTCGCCTTTTTCCCACTTACACCAAGGCTTTATAGTATAGTATTTTATCGATTTATTTTTAATTCTTTTGTTTGTGTTTAGACTCAAATTTTGGCCTGATTACTTGGAGTCGCATTTGGTAATTCTTCGATTTTGATTGATTCAACAAGCCGGTTGTGCGATAATGATTGATCGAATTTGTACGTTGCAAGGTACTCGTTTATCGCTTTCTATCGCATAGCATGTTTTTGAGACTTTTCATTTGTACAAATTTCATATTACTCATTCTTTTTGCATAACTTGCTCATGACTTGAATCACAATTAGTTTTTCCCTTTTTACCATAAATGTGAGGTGGCTTTCCATTGTATATATATGCGAGAGACCGACAATTCTTGTTTTAGCTGGATATTATTATGTTTAATCTTTCGTCTGTATTGATTTTGTGAATGCACGAAAGTGATCAAGGCACTTGTTTGATTTTGAGCACAACTACCATAAGCCAAATGTCATTTTACCTTGTGAGTGTGTGACCATTCGTACCCCCTTTGAGCCTTTTTGTCATTGTCCATTTTGTTTTTGAACTTGAGACATAGTTCACCCTTTTTGATGGATTTTGATTATCTTTGTTTTCTTGACCTTAACTATGATGTTTAGTTGGATTTTTACCTTGCCTTAGAAAGTAGGGAGTATTCGCTTTATGTTATGGTTGGATTCAAGTTGGGGAGAGTGTGTTTTCCTCTTTATGTTGTGATTGATGTGAGGTTAAGAAAAGAAAAAAAAAGTGAGAAAGAAAGAAAAGAAAAAGAAAGAAAAAAAAAGAGAAAAGCTTGAAAAAGAAAAGAACAAAAAGAGTTTTGAATAAGAGTGTGCTAATAAGTTTTGTGTTTGGTGTGAAATTTGTGATGAAGAGAAAAGTTGGATTGAAATTGTATTGTTTGAAACTTTGTGGAAGTAATTACTCTCTTAGGTTTAGGCAAGTTTTTGTTTCGATTAGCTTTAGGACTTATCACTTGTTTGTTAACCGAGCCACATTACAACCTTGAAAGCCCTTGTGATTCGTGTCGTTGCATTTTCAATACTATTTTTAGATGAACGCATAATTTTGTCTATTGTTTGCAAGATTGTTGGATGAGTGTTCAAAGTCCTCACCTTTCTGTGTTTTTCATCTACCGATGAGTTTTTGCTAGACGTGATTCGTGATTGAGCTTGTTTTGTTTTAGAATGTTTTATATGATTTTTGTACTTAGGATTCGTTTCATTTTCATGTTCGTTGTAGGATTGTGGTAAGTGTTTACTTTGTTTGTGCGTTTTTGTTTGAACCGTACAATTGTTTCGTTTTTCCAAATCTTGTTGATTATTGATTCTTTGGATATTTACTTTTGCGATTTGAGTGTTTAGCCCTGTTTGAGGACAAACAGATTCTAGTTGGGGAGAGTTGTTAAGTGCCAAATTGTAGTTATTTTGTGTATGTAAATAGTGGCACTTATCAATGCTTTTTGTTAATACCGTTTGAATAATTCCCCGTTTTTGTGTAAATACGTATACTTTGTGAATAGATGTATTTTCATACACTTTTATACCGTTTGATAGTTTTGTTGTATTTTTGTAGGTATTCTTACGTTTTCGGAGCCTTGAGGAATAAAGTGTCGAAGACACGGCTGCGAGAGTGTCATACCCCAAATTTGTCCTACCCTTTACTTCTAACTGGCTTAGGCTTTGCGTTCATGTACATACATCAATTAGGCTATAACTCACATGCATGCATTCATACCATTGGTACTATTCAAAGATTAACAAGGAGGAGCTTTATTGCAAAGAAGTATGATTAGAGAATGAGAAAACAGAGGTATAATCAGGTGGTTCTATGTTCATTGAAGTCCTCCTGGATTGGGGTGTCTCTCTGCTTCAAATCAGGGCATTGATTAGAGGGTACAAGCTTGCAAATCATCTGGTTCTTTAAATCAGGGTTTCTTTGACCAAAGTCAACCAGTTGACTTTCTGGTCAACATTTAATCAGAAGTGGCTTCTATGTGTGGAAAACTTCTCATACTGACTGTGTGGGCGTGTTTGTTTGACTGAATGTGAGTGGAAGAGATTTAATCGGGAATTTCATCAATAGTCGGAAAAATCGGAACAGTTGACTTTTGGGTCAAAATCGGGAAAATTATTCAAATATTGACTTTTGGTGGAAAATTAATCAAGAAAAGTCGAAGAACGGATAAAATCGGGAGTTCGGCAAAAAGTTGGGAAAAATAGAAAAAAGGACATTCCAACACTTAGAAAAAATTTTGATGTCTTAAATCTTGTTGAGCAGTCCACTTCAGCACCAGATTACACGTGGAAAACGGCATTTTTCGGAGAAATTTCCAACATCAAAGTTGTTCCTCTCATGGAGGAGAACAACTTTGTAGTTGGACACTTTTTCATTTGAAGCTTGTATGAAGAGTTAAAGTGGTGTGAAGTTGCTGGAAACTCATTTGAATCAAGTCACATTCCAGGTCACCAGTCAGGTCATGACCTGGCATTTTCACAAACACATGGCATGCCAAATCTCCAGTCATTTTTAGAGCTGTACAGAAGTGATATGAACGCAAACTTGGTATCATTCTCTTCTTTGCCATGTCATCTATCCATAGAAACAAGAATTGGGACAATTGAGCAAATATTGAGTGAGATACAAGCCTTCAAAGTGGTGCCCCAACCCTGACCAAATTCTGCAGGCAGCCATGACACAGAATTCTGGGCACGCAACGCATTTCAGCAAACACGTGGTGGACCAAATGTCAAAGCCTATTTCTTCCTCCACAAGTCTCTATCTTAAACAAGCCCAGTTCTAAGCTATTCCTTGCCATGTCCTCTATCCAATGAGACCAATATCACTGATTTTGGACATGTATTGATCGAGATAGAGAGGCTCAAAGTACCACCCTCGCAGAGTCACGTTCTGGCCATACGCATGGGACAGCATGCTGCTGGGCGTATGCAGTGGTATTCGCATGAATTCAAGGCCATTTTTCTCATACTTTTAGGCTTTATTTTGAGATATTTTCAACACCAATCTTGTTCTATCCCATGCCCTCTTTGATATGACACCATTCTTGCATCATTTAACAACCCATGGCTTGAGATATAAGTGTCCAAAGTAAGCACCACAGCATGAAAAATAAAAAACAAAACAACACACAATTGCACTACACACACATTAAAGTCCCACATTGGAAAAATGAAAAAAGTTGTGCTACAAGTCCCACATTGGAAAAATGAGAAAGAGGTATTGCAAACTATTCCAAGTCCCACATTCAAGGATTGAGAATCACAAACTAATGGTTGGCCATATAAATAGAAACTCATACATCAACCATTTCTCACCTCCACTCTTCACTATATCACTATACCCCTCTCTCTCTCTCTCTCTCTCTCTCTCTCTCCTCTCTCTCTCCTCTCTCTCCTCTCTCTCTCCTCTCTCTCTCTCCCTCTCTCTCTCTCTCTCCCCCTCTCTTCTCCCTCTCTCTCTCTCCCTCTCTCTCCCTCTCTCTCTCTACTCTCTCTCTCCTCCCTCACCAAACTAGGTAATAAAAATAGTTTTTTTCTTTTATTCTCTTTGATTGATTAATTGTTTTTTTCTTTTAGATAAAAAACAACAAAAATAATTTTCCTACCAACTAGTTTTTTTAAATTTCTTTTAAGTGACTTTTAATTAGCATTTTTGTAGAATTTTAATAAATAGTTTTTCATACAAAAAAAAACCATAATAAATAAATAGTTTTCTTTGTTAATTCAAATAATTTCTCATATGAGTAAAAAATGCTTGTTGCTTGCTTGTATATATTTTCACAAATAGTTTAGATTTAATTCTTTCTTTCTTTGTGAATATTTTCCATATATGTGAAATGTCTAAAATGCCCTTGATCCTTAGTATTGTCTTTTCCATTTAATTGCTTTTTCCTCCCTTATTTTCTTGTAGAATTAGAACAACATAGAATATAGAAAATAGGCTAGTCTCCCCCTTTTTGCATTCTTTTTTCTTTTACAACCATAAAACATTAATAAATACTTGAATAAAATCCCCTTAAAAAACACCAACCAAAAACACTTCAAAAAAACCTAATAAATGTTCAGACTTAAAACAAAAGTGAGGAAGTGATGCGAGACCTTGTAGTAGGTTCTCATCATCATGGAATTACCCTAAAAGACACAAACCAATCATTTCTTTTTCTTTCGCCTGCTTGGCACCTAAGGGCACCGTTATCTCCGCTCCATTGCATCCTAGGTCGATCCCTTATGCAAGAGCGTGAGCGTTAACTCCGCCCAACTAAAAAACACAAAAACAAACAGAAAATCTTTAGCCGAGCTACGGTAACTCTGATTCCTGAAAAGGATACGTAGGCAGCGGGGTAGGGCCCGTGCGGGTACAATTCTTTATTTTCCCTACATTTTGCATTCATTTCGCATTTAGACATAGACATAGTTATACACCCTTTAGATAGAAACAAACATAGGTGGATACCATCGAGTACGATGGGCGTGAGGGGTGCTAGCACCTTCCCCTTGCGTAACCGACTCCCGTACCTTGATTCTCTGGTCGCAAGACCTTGTTCCTTCCTTTGTTAGGTTTTCTGATATTCCTTTCCCTTATGGGATAAATATATTGGTGGCGACTCTGTTCATTTTTCGCGAGCATGCGACAGCTGGCGACTCTGCTGGGGATGTTGCTAGACCTATTGCGGGTCCTTTCTTAGCGAGTCGATCCTAGCCTGCGTTTTGTTTGTTTATTTACTGGGTGTTTACTTGCTTTATGTCTATATCTTGTATATATGTTTGCATGTTTATTTTCTGCTTGCATATCATGTCTATTTCTGTTTGCACATCATGCATATGGATTATATTCTGTGTTCCTTGGGGTCTTCTATTCTGTTTTGCAGGTGGGGGGTTTTTGAGGTAAAAGGCCCACTACCCAGGCCAAGTGACACCTAGGATTAGCGTGGATGCTCATGTTGGCTCCCGTAGCTCTTGCTACGATCGAGTTGATGTGGGGTACCACAACTGGGCGAGGTTCTTTCATGGAACACTGTGTCTGGCACTCTTGTTGCCTCAAACACTTTGTACCCCATGGGAACTATAGACCCCAGTGACCATTAGGGACCACCTGTCCGTGTCTAGAATTCATACCCGTGAGTTTTGGGGAGGGACAGGATACCAGCCTTCATCATACCCGGATTTCCATTTTGCAATCTGAAGTCAAAATTTTGAACCTGTTACAATCAGTATTACCCAGATGTTCAGAGCTGCGAGGGACATTCAGTCTCTCACCACATCATGCACATGACACATCATGCTATTGCATCCACCTCACTTCATTCGTGGAGAATCCTAAAATCTATTTCTAAAGAGAAAAGAAAAGAAAAAAAATATATACATACCTTTTTGCAAAAAAAAAAAAAAAGAAAAAAGGAAAGGAATAATGAAAAGATTTTAGGATTCTCCCAATGAAATGCATTCCACCACATCATTTAACATGCATGTTCATTTATTTTCAGGAACTTTTTGGCTTTGTCTCCGACTAACACATGGCTCCACCACTGAAGACTGGCAAGCGCAATTACTCTTATTCTTTTGTGAATCCTAATCTGAAGTCTGTTGAGTGTTTGGCAAAGAAGATCACACCGGATGAGTCAACCAATTTCCGAGAAAAATATGGGTACATTCTGAGCCTCCTCAAGATGCCATTCACCAAGGATGAGCAAGAGGGAGTTCACACTTTGCTTCAGTTCTATCATCCTTCCCTCTGTTGTTTCGCATTCACTGATTATCTTGTGGCTCCTACCTTGGAAGAGTATTCGTCATTCCTTGGCATTCCTGTTGGGAAAGAGGTACCTTATTATAGTGCCATGAAGGCCCCTGATTCCATTAAAATTGCTAAGGCTCTTTATTTGAGCAAGTCAGTCGTGGAAGCAAGTCTCACCAAGAAAGGAGGTCGTCATGGTTTTCGTATGGAGTTCCTGGTTAAAAGAGGTTGTGATGCTGCTGAAGCCAAAGAATGGGACACTTTTAGAGCTATTCTGGCTCTAAGTATATATGGTATTGTGATGTTCGCAAATGTACCTGACTTTGTTGATATGAATGCCATCCACATATTCATTCTGCAGAACCCCATTCCTACGCTTCTGGGGGATGTTTATCATTCCGTTCATCATCGTAATGAGCAGAAAGGAGGTTTGGTTAGATTCTGTGCTCCGCTGCTATACCGTTGGTTCAGATCACATTTGCCGGAACGTGGAGCTTTTGTTGATAGTAGGTACACATCCAGATGGGATGATAGAATTATGGGGCTTAGAGCTAAGGACATTGTCTGGTACAACCGATCCTTGGACCATATGGAAGTTGTTATGAGTTGTGGGAAGTTCAAGAATGTGCCTCTCATGGGCATCAGAGGTGGGATCAACTATAATCCTATCCTGGCTAGAAGAACATATGGATACGCTTTCATTAGTCCTCCTGAACAAGCAGAGATCGCTGAGAATATTTACTATCATTCAGCCACCAATGTTGGGCAAATGGCAGAAGCTGCGCAAGCCTGGGAGAATATTTGCTGGAGAGATAAGAAGTATTTTGGTCAAAGAGACTGTGCGACTTATAAAGACTATACCGAGTGGGTTGAAGTTGTGGCCAACACCCAAGGGATGCCCTTCCCTCCAAAAGATCCTTTGTATCCTCCTGCTGGTGTGCAACCCAACATTGTCTCCATGCCTTGTTATAATCAGACTGTGGAGCAGAATCGGAAATTGACTGAGCAAATGGAGACGATGCAAGTTAAGATGAATACTGATAGGCAAGAGAAGCTTTCTGCCCTTCATAAGTTGAAAATGAGAGAAATAGAGCTTGAAGAATTGTATGCTAGAGGAAGTACTTCTCAGAAAAGGTCAAGGGTGACCATAGACTCTAAATCTGCTAAATCTCAAGAGAGGGAGATCAAAGAGCATTATGAGGATCAGTTGGCGGAATTGACAAGGAGGCTCCAAATCCAAACTGATATAGCCAAATCAGAGAAAGCCCGTCGAAAGAAAGCAGACAAGCTCCTTCTGGAACGTCAGGCAAAGATTGAGGGGTGTTATGAAGAGATTCGCAAGTTGAAGGGTCGAGTGGAAGAAAAGGGCCAAAGTGATACTCAAGCTCAAGAGGAGGCCAGATGTTGGGAATTGAGAAGCCGTTACTTGGAGACCATGCATTTCAGAAAGGACCTATTGATTCAAGAAGTTGTTAAAAGACCAACCCATGCTGAGACTAAAAAGCTGTTTGGGGAAATGAAGGCTTGGAGCTATAAGAACATTGGAGATAGCCCACTTCGTCATTTGGACATGGGAGATCCTGCTTAGTATTGGTTTTTGTTATTGAATCACCACCAGTCTTGTTGGATGGGGTTCTTATTTCCATTTTCTGTATTATTGGCTCATGAGAGCAGAATATTTTGTACTTCAAACGTGGTTGTGGAATTAATCGATTATGTTTCCTTATCCTGTTTGCTTATCTTGGTTGTGCTTGTCTTGGTTATGCTTCACTATCTTCTCCGTTATCTTGTGTTGTTGGTTTGAGACAAAGCTAAAAAGTCTTGGAAATAATAAAACATGCACACATGCACCCATGCACTCATATCATACTGCATTTTCAGGTTTTTATCAGATTCTAATTGGGGTCCCTTCCAACAACAGATTTATTTTCCGACGACGAAGCTGACTTTCTTACATCCTTACCGCACCAGGAGCAACGAGAGAATCATGGATCAATTTGAACAGAATCAAGCTGCCCTCCGTAGGGATATGGATGTTATGGGGGAAAGAATGATCCAACTTATGGAGACTCTTCATGTCGTTGTCCAAGGACAAGAAGAGCTCAGAAAGAGCGTTGCTGGGCTGATCAAAGATACTCCTACCAATTCTGCTGATGGAGGGGTGAAAACTAAGGAGATTCCTGCTGAGGGGATACCAAAGGTAGTGGATGACCACCACGAGGTTATTGACCTTGAACATGATCTTACTGCTGAGTTGACTGAGACTGCTAAGATGTACCAAGCTCTCGAAGAACGCCTTAAGGCCGTTGAGGTTGCTAAAACTTCGAGTTTCGACACTGCTGCTATGTGCTTGGTACCTGGGATTGTTATTCCCCCGAAGTTCAAAGTGCCAGATTTTGATAAGTACAAGGGAGTTACCTGCCCAGAGGCTCACATTCGTTCTTACTGCCGTAAGATGGCCGCTCACGCTGAGAACGAACCTCTGCTTATGCATTTCTTCCAGGATAGTCTCACTGGAGCCCCATTAGAGTGGTATATGAAGCTCGAGAGGTCTAATGTTAGTACTTGGGGAGAACTTGTTGATGCCTTCTTGAAACAATACCACTACAATACTGCCATGGCTCCTAGCCGTGCACAACTGCAAAATATGTCACAGAAATCTGAGGAGTCTTTTAAAGAATACGCCCAGGGGTGGCGTGAACTTGCTTCCCGTGTCCAACCTCCTCTCTTGGACCGCGAGTTGATTGATCTATTTATGGGAACTCTGAAAGACCGTATCTTCAGCACATGGTTAGTAATACTTCTCCCTCCTTTTCGGATGTGGTTATCATTGGTGAGAGAGTTGAGAACTGTGTCAAAGCGGGTACCATTCAGGGTGTTACTAGTCCTAGCACCTCAAGTGGTAATGGTAAGAAGTCGTATTCTGGGTTTGTGAGGAAGAAGGAAGGTGAGACTAGCACTGCTTCTGTTGACCAAAGCCGAGCCCCTGCATATTCTGCTGTTCCACCTCCTTATTATCCGATGCCCTATGCTGTTCCTGGTCCGTATGTACCTCAAGCATATGCTGCTGCTCTTCCACAACCATGGATGGCACCCCAACAGCCTTTCGTGCCGCAACAACCAGCTGCTGCTCCTCAGAATCGCCAACAGAATCCTAGGCCTCAAGGTCAGAGAGGTACACAGAGGCAAAGATACCCTGACAGGCGTATAGATCCGATTCTCATGCCGTATGCTCAGCTTCTCCCCCAATTGCTTGCTGGTCAATTGGTACAACTCCGTGAACTTGGACCTCCACCTAGCCCTCTCCCTCCTGGCTATGATGTTAATGCTCGATGTGAATTTCATTCAGGGGCCCCGGGCCATACTATTGAAAAGTGTAGAGCATTAAAATACAAAGTTCAGGATCTCCTTGATGACAAACTTATCTCGTTCGCCCCTACTGGTCCTAATGTGCAGAATAATCCTATGCCTCCTCATGCTGGTGCGACCAATGCTATTGAGTTATGTGATGATCAGATCCTAGTAAATGATGTTAATGAGGTTAGGATGCCGCTAGCAGTTGTCAGAGAATATCTTATGCAACAAAAGGTTTTGTGTGAGCTACATGACTACTGTTTGCAATGTTCTTCCAATCCGGAGGAATGTGCTAGATTAAGAGAGGAAATCCAGAAACTAATGGACGAAGGTGTTCTTAGAGTGGAAAGGGTCGTTCCTGTCGAAGATGTGGCTACTCTAGAGATACCTTACTATCCTGCTGAGGTGTCAAAGAATCAGAATACTCCTTTGGTTATTCGTGCTCCGAGTACTCCCTTGGTCATTCAGGCTCCGAGGACTCCGTTAGTTATTCAGGTTCCAAATGTTCCTTCGACTCCTTCAACCTCGTCTATTGTTCCTTCTCCTGTGAATGATCCTAAGGCTGTTCCTTGGAGTTATAATGCCGTGTATATTCGAGGGAAGAAGTTTGACTGTCCTCTAGTGGGCACCTCGAGTATCACAAATATTACTGGCACTAGTGGTATTACCTGTAGTGGTCGAATCTTTGCTGCCCCTCCTCTGCCTCCTAAAGAGACCAGTAAAGAGGCTAGTACACAAGCAAAAGGAAAGCAAGTTGCTGTTGATCCTCCTGTAACACGTAATGCACAAGATGCCGAGCAGCTCTTGAAGATCATTAAGAAGAGTGATTACAAAGTGATTGACCAACTTGATCAGACCCAAGCCAAGATCTCCATCTTGTCTCTCTTGGTGCATTCTGAAGCTCACCGTGATGCTCTGATGAAAGTTCTGGCTTCCGCTCACGTAACTCAAGATATTACCGTGCCTCAGTTCGAAGGGGTTGTGACCAACATTGCTGTTGGTAATTGTTTGGGTTTTTCTGATGATGAACTTCCACCTGAGGGTAGGGCACATAACAAAGCGTTGCATATCTCAGTCAAGTGTCTGGATGCTGTGTTGTCTCGAGTTCTGATTGATACAGGTTCTTCTCTTAATGTGATGCCCAAAACTACTTTGTTTAAGCTGAGTATGGATGGGGTTATGATGAGACCGTGCACTATGAGTGTCAGAGCATTTGATGGTTCTAGAAGGTCCGTAGAAGGAGAAATTGATCTGCCTGTCTTGATTGGTCCTCACATGTTCTACATTGCCTTCTACGTTATGGATATAAACCCTTCATACACTTGCCTCTTGGGTCGTCCTTGGATTCATGCTGCTGGAGCTGTGACATCTACTCTCCACCAGTGTTTGAAATTTGTTGTGAATGACAAGATTGTTGTGATCACTGGTGAAGAGGATTTGATAGTCAATAATCTGGCATCATACCGTTATGTTGAAGTGGAGGGAGAGATACAAGAGACACCTTTTCAAGCCTTAGAGATTGTGTCGGTTGATAAACTCCCCGTGGTTGAGAATAAGAAGGAACTCGGAGCGCCCCTCTCGTCTCTAAATGATGCTAAGGCTTTCTTAGAAGCTGGTACTCCCCATAGTGCCTGGGGCAAGCTGATTGATGTTCATGAGAAGCGAGACAAGTATGGCCTTGGGTATCAGCCATCTTCCTCTACTCAACTCAGCATAATTCCTGGAAAGAAGGTGATTCCCCCCATTTCCCAAGTGTTCGTCAGTGCAAGCACCAGTTCTGGAAGTCAGGTTCTCGCCGTGGATGATGATGATGAAGAAGATCTCTCCAGATTCATTTGCCATGCTGCGACTGGACAGGAGCTCAACAATTGGACTATCTTGGACATCCCCAAAGTCACTTTTATGGAGATGTAATTTTCTTGTTTCGATAAGTCATATGCTTCGCCCTAAGCATTTTGACCGCTTGTATAAAGAAGGGCCCCCATGTTGCTTCAATTTGTTTAATATTGAATGAAAATCATATTTTCGCATGCAATTACTGTTCCATTTCTTTCATTTTTGTTTTTACTTTAAAAACTTTTTCAAAAAATGGCAAAGCTTTTTCTTTTTCTTTCTTTTTATGTGATGCATTCTAAGGCATAAATCATCCATCGTGCAGATCCGGCTCGAATTCCATCAAAAATGATAATGTTACAGTTCCACGTCTTAATATCCTTGAGAATCCAATTGACCAAGCTGATGAGGATAGTGGGGAAGATTGTGAAGTCCCTGAGGAATTGGCAAGACTTTTGAGACAAGAGGAGAAATCTATTCAGCCACATCAGGAAGCCATAGAAATCATCAACCTCGGTTCAGAAGAAGCAAAGAGAGAAGTCAAGATAGGGGCCGCTTTGCAAAGTGATGTGAAGAGAAGGTTGATTGAGCTGCTTCGAGAGTATGTTGACATCTTCGCCTGGTCATACGAGGATATGCCTGGTTTAGACACCGATATAGTTATGCACAGGTTACCGCTCAAACCAGAATGTCCGCCTGTAAAGCAGAAACCACGAAGAACTCGACCTGATATGGCTTTGAAAATCAAGGAGGAAGTTGAAAAACAGTTGAAGGCTGGTTTCTTATCTGTGTGTGAGTATCCTCCTTGGATTGCAAACATAGTACCTGTTCCTAAGAAGGACGGAAAGGTACGCATGTGTGTCGACTACCGAGATCTGAATAGGGCAAGTCCGAAGGATGATTTCCCTCTGCCTCATATTGATGTGCTAGTCGACAACACTGCTCAGTATTCGGTATTCTCCTTCATGGATGGTTTTTCTGGCTATAATCAAATAAAGATGGCTCCTGAAGATATGACCAAGACTACTTTTACCACTCCATGGGGTACGTATTGTTATAAGGTGATGCCTTTTGGTCTTAAGAATGCCGGTGCAACATATCAACGAGCAATGGTGACACTTTTCCATGACATGATCCATAAAGAGATTGAGGTGTACGTCGACGATATGATTGCAAAATCCCAAACTGAGGAGGAACACTTGGTATATCTTGAGAAACTGTTTGCTCGGTTGCGTAAATTCAAGTTGAGGCTTAATCCAAACAAGTGCACTTTTGGAGTGCGATCTGGAAAGTTACTTGGATTCATCGTGAGCCAACGAGGGATTGAGGTCGACCCTGATAAAGTGAGAGCAATACAGAATATGCCAGCACCAAAAAATGAAAAAGAAGTTCGAGGGTTCCTTGGGAGATTGAATTACATAGCCAGGTTCATTTCTCACCTCACTGATACTTGTGAACCCATCTTCAAACTGCTGCGCAAAAATCAAGATATCCGATGGGATGATCATTGCCAAGAAGCCTTCGAAAAGATCAAGCAGTATCTCCAAGAGCCACCAATTCTCATGCCTCCGGTTCCTGGGAGGCCGCTTCTTATGTACTTAACTGTGCTTGAAGGATCTATGGGGTGTGTGCTGGGCCAACATGACGAATCTGGTCGAAAAGAGTGCGCCATCTATTACCTGAGCAAAAAGTTTACCGATTGTGAATCCCGCTACTCACTACTCGAGAAAACTTGCTGTGCTTTGGTATGGGCTGCTCGCCGACTGAGGCAGTATATGTTGACTCACACCACTCTATTGATCTCCAAAATGGACCCGATAAAGTACATCTTTGAAAAACCGGCTCTTACAGGAAGACTAGCCCGATGGCAAATGCTGTTATCAGAATACGACATCCAGTATGTCACACAGAAGGCCATCAAAGGAAGTGTCCTTGCAGATCATCTTGCTCATCAGCCATTAGAAGAGTATCAGTCAATGAAGTTTGACTTTCCTGATGAAGATATCATGAAACTAGATGATAATGAAGGACCCGAACCAGGGGAGCGATGGACTCTCACGTTCGATGGTGCATCCAATGCTATGGGCCATGGTATCGGGGCAGTTTTGACTTCTCCTCGTCAAACTCACATCCCTTTCACAGCTAGAATATGCTTTGATTGCACGAACAATGTCACGGAATACGAAGCTTGCATAATGGGTCTCGAAGCAGCCATTGATATGAGAATCAAGATCCTTGAGGTTTATGGGGACTCTGCCTTGGTTATACACCAAGTGAGAGTTGATTGGGAGACAAGACACCCCAATTTAGTTCCTTATAAGGACTATATCTTGGAGTTGCTGCCCGCTTTCGAGGAAATCACTTTCAATCACATCCCCCGAGAGGAAAATCAATTGGCAGATGCTCTGGCTACTTTGGCGGCTATGTTCAGAGTCAGCTCCCCTAAGGAAGTGCCAGACATAACGATCCTCCGTTACAAAGAGCCTGCCCATGCATTCCCTGCTCATTGTCTCACTACCGAAGATGTGTATGATGAAAAGCCATGGTATTACGACATCAAGAGGTACGTTGAGAAGCAAGAGTATCCCGAAGATGCTACGATTGGTGATAAGCGAACGCTTCGAAGGTTAGCATCCAAATTCTTCTTGTCAGGAGACGTCCTGTACAAAAGAAACTATGATTCAGTTTTGCTCAGATGCGTGGATAGACACGAAGCAGAATTGATCATGCGGGAAATTCATGAAGGGTCTTTTGGAACTCATTCCAGTGGACATTCTATGGCCAAAAAGATCTTGCGAGCAGGATATTATTGGATGACGATTGAAAGTGATTGTTATGTGTATGTGAAGAAATGCCACAAATGTCAAGTGTATGCTGACAGAATCCATGTTCCTCCAACTCCTCTGAACGTCCTGACGTCGCCTTGGCCCTTTGCTATGTGGGGCATAGACATGATCGGACGGATAGAGCCACAAGCTTCAAATGGACACAGATTTATTCTTGTTGCTATCGATTACTTCACCAAATGGGTTGAAGCTGCTTCTTACAAGAACGTGACCAAGCAGGTCGTCACTCGCTTCATCAAGAAAGAGATCATATGCCGATATGGGGTTCCAAACAAGATCATCACGGATAACGGGTCCAATCTTAATAACAAGATGATGGCAGAGTTGTGTGAAGAGTTCAAGATTGAACATCACAATTCATCACCCTACCGGCCAAAGATGAATGGCGCAGTCGAAGCTGCTAACAAGAATATAAAGAAGATCGTCCAGAAGATGGTTAGAACGTATAAAGACTGGCATGAGATGTTGCCATTTGCTTTGCATGGCTATAGAACTTCGGTTCGTACTTCAACTGGGGCAACTCCCTTCTCTCTTGTCTACGGTATGGAGGCCGTACTACCTGTTGAAGTGGAAATTCCTTCGTTGAGAGTCTTGATGGACGCCAAACTCGATGAAACAGAATGGGTTCAAACGAGGCTTGATCACCTCAATCTAATTGAGGAGAAACGCTTATCTGCCATCTGCCATGGCCAGTTGTACCAAAAGAGAATCAAGAAGGCGTATGACAAGAAGATTCGACCTCGAGAATTCCACACAGGTGACCTAGTCGTAAGGAAGATCTTGCCAATTCACACCGATCCAAGGGGCAAATGGACTCCCAACTATGAGGGACCATACATTGTGAAGAAGGCATTTTCAGGTGGTGCTTTAATCCTGACAAAGATGGATGGGGAAGACGTTCCGCTTCCAGTCAATTCAGACTCAGTCAAAAAATACTACGCATAAAAGACCCGCTAGGTCGACGTACCTAGGCAAAAATAAGGGCATCCCGGCAAACCAAAAGGGTTTGGGCAAAAATTAGGGATAAAACAAAAAAAGAATAACCCGCTAAGTTGAAAACCTGAAAAGGCGACTTAGGCAAAAGGGGGCATCCCGCTGGGTTGAAAACCCGAAAGGGCGATCCAGGCAAAAGTTAGGGATCAAAAGCGAGAGGCTGCAGTCTGAATATCCTTCACAAAGACCACTATACGCCCTTGGCAGAACAGACGGATCAATCCAACCATTACCCTTCTGAAGCAAAGCATTGAGAGGATCAAGGATATGGGAACTGTAGCAATATCAGTTTTAATGGAAATCCGAGCATTTCTCTTTGCCATTTTACTCTTTGCATTTTATTTTCTTTTTCGCAACTACCTCATTTAGGAGTTGCTTCCCTGTACAGAAGCCCATTCACAGGCATTCCATCAATAAAATGATCTTTTGATGCAAAAGCTTTCTTTCTTTCTTTTCCGCATGCGAGATGTGATTTAATTCGTTATTAAACATCGCATTGAAAGCATGGGGGCAGTAATCACAAAATCAAAACGAAACATGATGTTACATAAACATAAAAGTGTTCTAAAGGGCACCATTTGCATCCGAACGTTGTTTTCTGTGCAGGTTGCAGGTTCTAGCCATCATCTTGGCTCACGATGTGTCACAAAAGTCATCATCATCCCACGTGAAAGTTCCAGAGTATAATTCATCAGTACTGGTAAACATGGGGCACCTGAAAAGGTCCATATCCCTCTTCCATATGACAGACGAAGAGCGGTCTCTCAAAACTCGTGATTCCCCAAGCAGCTTAGGATGTGAGGAAAGTCGAGCAAAGTCATTTTATCCCCAGCAGGGACATATTCCAACCCTCAACGCAATTACCAATAATCCTTGGTACTGTAGGGTTCCAATATCAATTCACGATAATGTTTCAAGATCACAAGGCAACGGACCCCAATGATCCTACTCTCTGGTTCCCTCACTAATGCCTTTATTTGGCACTTTGCATATAGAATTCATTGCATATAACATTGCATCTTCAAAAGTGTAGCATATTCGTCAAAGTGGATCATTACGCCATAGAAAAATTCGAGCATGCATACAAAGCATAAGCCAGATAGTACAAATCATCACTCAATCAAGCCGATGGTGCATCCTCACAGAAGTTGTCATCCGTATAAACTTCACTTGATATCTACTACTCCATCACAAATCTCTTCCAGCCATGGTGCCGATACCTGGTATCCCAATCCCCAGTAATTCAATCTACCAAACTCCTCAAACACTCGTCTGTGTCATTCCTTCGATACTCGTCTGTATCTCCTTTTGATGCTCGTATGTGTCATCCCTTCGATACTCGTCTGTATCCCCCTTCTGATGCTCGTATGTGTCACTTCTTTCGATACTCGTCTGTATCTCTTTTGATGCTCGTATGTATCTCTTTTGATGCTCGTCTGTATCTCTTTTTGATGCTCGTCTGTATCTCTTTTGATGCTCGTATGTGTCATTCGTTTCATACTCGTTTGTACCTTCTGTCGATGCTCGTTTGTGTCATTCTTTTTGTACTCGTCTGTATCCCCCTTCTGATGCTCGTCTGTATCTCTTTTGATGCTCGTCTGTATCTCTTTTTGATGCTCGTCTGTATCTCTTTTGATGCTCGTCTGTATCTCTTTTGATGCTCGTCTGTATCTCTTTTGATGCTCGTCTGTATCTCTTTTGATGCTCGTCTGTATCTCTTTTTGATGCTCGTCTGTATCTCTTTTGATGCTCGTATGTGTCATTCTTTTCGTACTCGTTCGTACCTTCTTTCGATGCTCGCATGTGTCGTTCCTCTGGTGCTCGTATGTGTCATTCTTTCTGTACTCGTCTGTACCTTCTTTTGATGCTCGTATGTGTCACTCTTTCGATACTCGTCTGTATTTCCCTCAAAAACAATTGTCTATGCCACTTTATCTTTCTGTCAAACCTACTTCTCTCCCAATCATTTCCATGTAAATATCTTTGAGGACCTTGTATTGGCACCTTGGCTACGTTACAAGTTATCACCATTCAGTTACTCACTGTAAATATTTCCATCAGAAGAATAAAAATTCTCTTTCCCCAGCAGATATCAAAACAAAAATAAGGATAACACTTACACCATCTTCTCTTCAGGACAAATTTCTGGTCTTGGTATTTAATCTTCTTCCACCTCGAGTGTTCGAAAGGCTGACGCCAATCTCACCTTCCGGTTTAAGATGATTAAATAGGGGCAGCTGTCATACCCCAAATTTGTCCTACCCTTTACTTCTAACTGGCTTAGGCTTTGCGTTCATGTACATACATCATTTAGGCTATAACTCACATGCATGCATTCATACCATTGGTACTATTCAAAGATTAACAAGGAGGAGCTTTATTGCAAAGAATTGTTGATCAGAAAATAAGAAGACAGAGGTATAATCATGTGGTTCTATGTTCATTGAAGTCCTCCTGGATTGGGGTGTCTCTCTGCTTCAAATCAGGGCATTGATTAGAGGGTACAAGCTTGCAAATCATCTGGTTCTTTAAATCAGGGTTTCTTTGACCAAAGTCAACCAGTTGACTTTCTGGTCAACATTTAATCAGAAGTGGCTTCTATGTGTGGAAAACTTCTCATAATGACTGTGTGGACGTGTTTGTTTGACTGAATGTGGGTGGAAGAGATTTAATCGGGAATTTCATCAATAGTCGGAAAAATCAGAACAGTTGACTTTTGGGTCAAAATCGGGAAAATTATTCAAATATTGACTTTTGGTGGAAAATTAATCAAGAAAAGTCGAAGAACGGATAAAATCGGGAGTTCGGCAAAAAGTTGGGAAAAATAGAAAAAAGGACATTCCAACACTTAGAAAAATTTTTGATGTCTTAAATCTTGTTGAGCAGTCCACTTCAGCACCAGATTACACGTGGCAAACGGCATTTTTCGGAGAAATTTCCAACATCAAAGTTGTTCCTCTCATGGAGGAGAACAACTTTGTAGTTGGACACTTTTTCATTTGAAGCTTGTATGAAGAGTTAAAGTGGTGTGAAGTTGCTGGAAACTCATTTGAATCAAGTCACATTCCAGGTCACCAGTCAGGTCATGACCTGGCATTTTCACAAACACATGGCATGCCAAATCTCCAGTCATTTTTAGAGCTGTACAGAAGTGATATGAACGCAAACTTGGTATCATTCTCTTCTTTGCCATGTCATCTATCCATAGAAACAAGAATTGGGACAATTGAGCAAATATTGAGTGAGATACAAGCCTTCAAAGTGGTGCCCCAACCCTGACCAAATTCTGCAGGCAGCCATGACACAGAATTCTGGGCACGCAACGCATTTCAGCAAACACGTGGTGGACCAAATGTCAAAGCCTATTTCTTCCTCCACAAGTCTCTATCTTAAACAAGCCCAGTTCTAAGCTATTCCTTGCCATGTCCTCTATCCAATGAGACCAGTATCACTGATTTTGGACATGTATTGATCGAGATAGAGAGGCTCAAAGTACCACCCTTGCAGAGTCACGTTCTGGCCATACGCATGTGACAGCAAGCTGCTGGGCGTGTGCAGTGGTATTCGCATGAATTCAAGGCCATTTTTCTCATACTTTTAGGCTTTATTTTGAGATATTTTCAACACCAATCTTGTTCTATCCCATGCCCTCTTTGATATGACACCATTCTTGCATCATTTAACAACCCATGGCTTGAGATATAAGTGTCCAAAGTAAGCACCACAGCATGAAAAAAAAAAAAACAAAACAACACACAATTGCACTACACACACATTAAAGTCCCACATTGAAAATGGAAAAAGTTGTGCTACAAGTCCCACATTGGAAAAATGAGAAAGAGGTATTGCAAACTATTCCAAGTCCCACATTCAAGGATTGAGAATCACAAACTAATGGTTGGCAATATAAATAGAAACTCATACATCAACCATTTCTCACCTCCACTCTTCACTATATCACTATACCTCTCTCTCTCTCTCTCCTCTCTCTCTCTCTCCTCTCTCTCTCTCCTCTCTCTCTCTCCTCTCTCTCTCTCTCTCTCCTCTCTCTCTCTCTCTCCTCCCTCTCTCTCTCTCCTCCCTCTCTCTCTCTCTCCTCTCTCTCTCTCTCTCTCCCCCCCCCCCCTCTCTCTCTCTCTCTCTCTCTCTCTCTCTCTCTCTCTCTCTCTCTCTCTCTCTCTCTCTCTCTCTCTCTCTCTCTCTACAACTCAATCCAAGATTCTCCCATAGGTAAATCTCACAAACCTCTTTGCATATCATGTAGCAAGTTTATGCATATTTTGTCCGACATTAGAAATCTTTTATTAAAAACCAATAAAAATAATTTTCTCCTTTATCTTTTTCTTTGCAATTTATTAATTGTTTCTTCTTAAATAAAAAACAACAAAAAAGATTTTCCACTAATTAGATTGTTAGTTTTTTTTTTTTTTGACTCTCTAGACTTTAATTGTTTTTTTAGAATTTAATAGACTTTTTACATAAAACCATAAAACAAAAATAATGGTTTTTATTTTATTTTATATATTACAAATTAGTATCTCTTGCATGAAATAAAAATGAGATAGTTCATGAATATATTTTCACAAATAGTTTAGATTTAATTCTTTCTTTCTTTGTGAATATTTTCCATATATGTGAAATGTCGAAAATGCCCTTGATCCTTAGTATTGTCTTTTCCATTTAATTGCTTTTTCCTCCCTTATTTTCTTGTAGAATTAGAACAACATAGAATATAGAAAATAGGCTAGTCTCCCCCTTTTTGCATTCTTTTTTCTTTTACAACCATAAAACATTAATAAATACTTGAATAAAATCCCCTTAAAAAACACCAACCAAAAACACTTCAAAAAACCTAATAAATGTTCAGACTTAAAACAAAAGTGAGGAAGTGATGCGAGACCTTGTAGTAGGTTCTCGTCATCATGGAATTACCCTAAAAGACACAAACCAATCATTTCTTTTTCTTTCGCCTGCTTGGCACCTAAGGGCACCATTATCTCCGCTCCATTGCATCCTAGGTCGATCCCTTATGCAAGAGCGTGAGCGTTAACTCCGCCCAACTAAAAAACACAAAAACAAACGGAAAATCGTTAGCCGAGCTACGGTAACTCTGATTCCTGAAAAGGATACGTAGGCAGCGGGGTAGGGCCCGTGCGAGTACAATTCTTTATTTTCCCTACATTTTGCATTCATTTCGCATTTAGACATAGACATAGTTATACACCCTTTAGATAGAAGCAAACATAGGTGGATACCATCGAGTACGATGGGCGTGAGGGGTGCTAGCACCTTCCCCTTGCGTAACCGACTCCCGTACCTAGATTCTCTGGTCGCAAGACCTTGTTCCTTCCTTTGTTAGGTTTTCTGATATTCCTTTCCCTTATGGGATAAATATATTGGTGGCGACTCTGTTCATTTTTTCGCGAGCGTGCGACAGAGAGCAAAGAGAAAATAATTCTGCTGTTCTGGTGCAGGGCGCTTCGCGCGCTGTAGGGCGCGTCGCGCCCTCTTTGAGTTTGAAGAACATAGTCTGGCAGAAGATTGGGCGCGTCGCGCGGGTTTTAGGGCACTTCGCGCGTTAGGGCGGTTTGGTACATAAGTGAGATGGCGCGTCGCGCGCTGCATCCGGCGCGTCGCGCGCTGTGCGTTTTTCAGTTTGTATAAATAGCTTAGAACAGATTTTTCTAGGTTTTTTATCACCTCTTCTTGACAAGTTGAGCTCTGATCCTTTTTTGGTAGTTTAGAGGCTTAGGAAACACCATTGGGTGCGACGTCATGTGGATTGATCATGGATCTGACTCGATTTCATTGTACCGGTGAGATCTTTCCGGTTCATCTTCTCTCTTTCCTTTGTTTCATTCCAATGGTGGGTGTTGTATGTTTGTTTCTACTCTTATTGTATGTATATTTGTGGATCTTGGGATCGTTTATATATTCGCTTTACAAATCATCATTGTTGTTGTTCTTGATCTTTTTGCTTAAATGCTCTGGATTTGTGTTGTTGCAGACATGGACACCATAGATCTTGATTAGGAATGATAACTGTTAGTTTCTGGGTTGCAGACATGGATTCAGGACTAACAATCGTAGTGGGTATCGAGTCTAATGCCTCCGTGTTGTTTGATTAGTGGAGAAATCGCTGATGTGAATAGTGTAACACCCCCTTTTATACCCCAAAATAAATAAGCATATAATCAGAGAATAAGCATGCATATAATTCAAAAGGGAGTCACATTGACGTTTTCAAAACTAAAAGCTTTTAAAAACCGACAGCATTTATCCACAATATACAATACACCTGGTCATTCCAAATAACACCTAAACATTTAATTACAATTCATACAGAATATGCATTCACAGCGGAAAGTACTAAAAACACTCATGTATTTCATAAAATGAGTCATGTCCCATACCATGATCACATCTCAATAATTATCTCCACATAAAATAAACCATAATCATAATATTTGGCTTAAAAGCTTCCCGAACAACAAGTAAACAACAAACAGATTCACAAGTCATAACATAATGCATAAACAAATATAACATGAGTTCAACACGCCTAGTCTACCCAGTGTTACATGACCAGAGCATCGATTCACTATCTAATCTCCAACAAACACAGAAGAAACTCCAGCTAAGTCTCGCAAGAGCTACTAAACGCCAGAACCTGCATGTCGCCGAACGAGGGCAACATTAAAACAGAAGGGTGAGAATACGAACCATTATGAAGAAAGTATAATAAGATACAATGGTTAAATCAACAATTATAGGAATACATTACACCTTGCCTAATCATGTAAATTAATACTAATCAATATAATCACATACGTTAAACGTACAACAAGTATAAGAGTATAATTTCTCAATACTATATTCTCAATTATGCACATAGCCATGATTATCACATATTCCCGCATTTAACCAATTACATATTCAAACATCACCCATTCTCAATTATCAACTAATACAATATCACCACAACACCAAGTGTACATAATCAATTACCAAACTCATACTCATAGCATTACGACATCAATGCACATAATCAATTGTTCACTCGTACACTTATCACCACCATATAATGCACATAATCAATTATCACAATCATGCACATATCACGACAACATAATGCACATAATCAACTATCACATAACTCTAATGTGACTCAATGAAACATGTGACACTATGCATGTGGTACCAATGTGAAATTCTAAGTTTCACCGGCCTCCGATTCATATCTCTAGAATCTAAGCCACACTTCCGATCCGGACAAGACCAAAGTCCACCAATTGTAAACATATAGTTTACGGCTTCCGATTCACTCTAGAATCCAAGCCCGCTTGTGTTTCAAAGCAAATCCACCTGTGTTTCAAGGCACACTATGATATGAATGTATGTACAATATCACAAATATATGCAATTAAGATCATCTCTACCATCTTAACTTTCCGCATATCACAATAATTCAACTCTATGAATTATCCACCAATTGTACACAACATTCACAACACACACACACATCATTAACATATAAGAGGCCAATTAATCAATTACGATTCACACAATCCAATTAACACTAGTAACCATACTATCTCATGTTAATCCTCATTTTGCCAACTATACATGAACACACACTTTCAACATCAAGCAATTAATCATTGGAATTAATATTAACTAACTACTCAGAGAGAACCAATATTAGCACAACATCATTGACATGGAAATATATATTTCTCAACATACATATTCAAGACAAAACACAATTACAGACAAATCCTCAAAATACCGTAATTTACCGACAAACCGAATAATTGATCCAACTTCAAATATATTCCAATCAATTAAATTCATTGCAATTAATTTAACTATTAATTAAATCAACTAATTAATAATTACACTTCATTTATTCTAAGTTACTAATTCATTTTTTTATTCCTAAAACTAATATTTAATATAAAAGATATCTAAATCCACACTATTTTGGTCGGTTCGTAAATATCACATTTCAACAAAATAACATCACCATGTTAATCTACTAATTAAACTTAGCTACCACGTAAATTTTCATCAAATTCCGGACAACTAATTATACCGCTTAATTTCGCTATTCGGTCAAACGGGACTGTTATACTTATACACCACTTATTTTCTTGTTTCTAACCACAGTAGAAAAATATCATATGTAGTACCTACTCATCTCTTATCTCGCTACAGTAAAAGATCATTACACATAGCATAGAAACAAGTGATACTCAATCTATATATATGGAATTTCAAGTGGCTTATTTTTCTTTTATGCTACAGTGATAAATGAAATAAGTAGTACCCTTTCCATTATCTCTCGCTACAGTATTAATATCTAGCAACACTTGCATCTTTTTTCTACAATATGGCAAAGATAACATATAGAACCATGGAAATTTAGGGGTTTCACTCTAAACATGTCAAAACCTAAAACATTGAAGAATAAAATTCCTAAATTATGTTAATCTACCCATTGACCAAATTATATTAACCCATAATAATAAATATTCTCCCCCTTACCTCTTCAATTTCTCCTCCAAACCTTAGTTTCTCTTCTTGTTCTTCTCCTATCTTCCTCTTTTTCCTCTTTTCTTTTTCTACTTTCTCTGCCTCTATCCGTGAGAAATGAAGGAAATGAATAGAAACTAGGTCACTCCCTCATTGTAACATTTATTAAGTTATACTATATGGGCCTAAATATAACACCCCCTATTTACTCCAAACATCATTAAATAAGCCCAATAAAATATATACTATATATTATTTCTATTTTAGTTCTTAAATTAAATAACACCAATAATTAAATAGACACAAATATACACACCAAGTTAATTAATATATATCAATTAACACACCAATTAATTAAATAAATAATTAACACACCAAATTAATTAAATAAATAATAAAATAAATACTGCTAAAATCCTCTAATAGCTCAATGTCTCATATTTTCGGTCAAATCTTAATTACTCGGAAAATTCTCAAAACGCTAAATATTAACTCATTAATATTTCTAAGGCTAAAAATATTAAAATTTTCGATTATATATCGATCCGCTATCCCGAACTAATACCGACTAAATCGTCCCAAAAAGCGAAAATTTCAATAAACATCAGAAATGACTAAATTAAGCAAATAATTATTAAAAACACCAAATAATATAATTACTAATATAATTAATAAAATATTAATAAAAATTGGGATGTTACAACTCTCCCCCTCTTAGAATATTTTCGTCCTCGAAAATTCAATCGACACAACCATTTCGACACCAAAACTATACTTACTCTCTCCCGATTCATACCAATACAAACGTTCCACATCTTCAACCATACAAGCTTCAAAGGATGCCACTCCAATACTCGAATGGAATACCATGCAAATACACCGTTCTCTCGATGTCAAACATAGCAAGCCTCTCCATTGAATAATCCATCATCATTGGAATAAAATGAGCACATTTCATCAACCTATCTACAATGACTCAAATCACCTCACAATTACTCGATGTTCTCGGCAAACCCGAAACAAAATCCATAGAAACGCTATCTCACTTCCACTCGAATAGGATAACTATTGCACCAACTAAACAGTTTCTGACAAGTCCAACTCAAATACGCAATTCCGCTATATCCCTCTTCATACTTTACCACTAAACATTTTCCTCCAATCTTGATACATTTTAGTAGCATCATGACGTATACTCAAACCATTACGATGCCCTTCATCCAAAATTCTTTTTCTCAAATCTGAAACATCAGGAATACAAACTCGATCATAACTCCTCATGACACTATTCTCATCAATCCGAAAGTTATTACCTTTATCCTTGCTTCATCAATGTCATCTTGTCAACTAATTCTAAATCCAATTTTTGACCCTCTTTAACCTCGTCAAGAATACCACAAGTAAGCTTCAACATACCAAACTTAACACATGAAGACTTCGTCTCACAAACCAAACTCAAGTCTCTAAATTGCTTCAACATCTTTGATTCCCGAATCATTGACATAGACATATGCAATGATTTCTTACTCAATGCATCGGTTACAACATTCGCTTTTCCAGGATGGTAATTCAATCCAAAATCGTAATCCTTCGAAATTCCACTCGCCTTGTTTTCCTCATTTTCAATTCTTGTAGTCACTACACACCTCAAATCTCGATCCAAACCATAATGCCTTTTGTGTTTCAAAACAAACCCAACGGCGGATAACATCCATTCATACATCGAATAATTCCTCTAATGAACTTTAAGTTGCCTTGAAGTATAACTACCACTTGTCGATATCTGAATCAACCCACCTCAACTCGAAATCATAAACCTAAAGAAACTCTCTTCATTTAACCAAAGCTCACATTCAGAAAACTTCGCTTATAACCTCTTATCTTTCAACACCGATAACAAAATCCTTAATGTTCAACATGTTCATCGTCACTCTTAGAATCAAAACATCCTAAAAAAACATTACCTCATAGAACCTTATTTTCTTCTTACTCGACAAAACAGGTGCGACTCTATGACTATACACTCAAACAATTGAACCTCTTCTCAAACAACTCCTCAAATTGACTCTTCAACTTCTCCTTAGTCGCTTTACACGCTACCAAGTTAGTAAGACAAGTCTATCTCGTCCAATACGATCTCGTCTTCTATCAACAATGGATTAAGGGTGATCAAGTCCTCAATTTGTCAATAGACAGTCGACAATCATAATGAAACATAAACCACCGTTACTAAACTATAATAGTGTTCCTTCAGAACTTGCACTCGAAATCACTTACAACACCGAGATCCACAATCTCTCTTACAGTTACAATTAATTAGTTCAACTCCAAACAGTTCACACCAAAATTCATCAACTTGGTCTAACGGAAAACAAATTACATCAATTCTCAAAATCTCTACCAAAGAGGATCAACGGATAATTCAAACACGCAAAAGAAGTAGAAACAAAGTCACAGTAGTTGTATTAATAACTACACTTCTATGCATAATAGATAAAACAAGATCCAATCTCATAGCACAATCCAAAGAATGAAAGTATGTGTTGCACCATTATCAATAATAAAGCACGTACCTCAAGTTAGCTTCTCCTTAGCAGTGGCCTCAACACCAGACAATGCAAACACTTTTCCTTTCGCTTGCTCCTTGGCTTGTCACACATGGTACAATTGTGTCCTTGCTCATCACAACTGTAGCAAATCCTACTCGAACCAACTCCACAATCAAAAGTTTTGTGACCCGTCTCGCCACACCTGTAGCACTTAATCGGAGTAGAAGCTCCTCCCCCACTTCGCTTCTTGCCCAGACCAGATTGTTCCCTCATGTCATCATACGATTTCCCACGGAACTGTTCTACTCCTCGTTTTGATTGTAGAAACCTCACTTCTTTCTTTCCACGCATATCTTCTGGAAAATAGTTTCCCAAAAATGCATCACGGAAAAGATTCCAAGTAACTTCAATACATTCTCTTTCAAATCTCCGCACAATATTACTCCACCAAACGTCAGCTTCTTCTGTCAGCGTGTGAGTACCAAACTGTACCTTCTGTACATCAGTACAACTCACGACTTGAAAGATCTTCTCAATCTCTCTCATCCATGCACGCGCTTTGTCCAGTCCATACCCTCCTTCAAAGATCGGTGGGTTGCACCTTTGAAAGTCTCCAAAAGCACGGAACACATCCTTTCCTCCATAACCGACATTCTCTTGCGGCGCTTGTCCAATCGCACCAGTCCACCTCATCATTGCCTTAACATTAATGTTAACATTCCTTCCTGCAGCCATCGTCCTAAACAACCAAACAACCAGACAAAACAGTATCGATTGTGTCAGGTACACGAATCAAATACAACAGGATAAAAGACATTAATAACCTTGACCAACTGGTCGACCATGCTCTGATACCACTAATGTAACACCCCCTTTTATACCCCAAAATAAATAAGCATATAATCAGAGAATAAGCATGCATATAATTCAAAAGGGCGTCACATTGACGTTTTCAAAACTAAAAGCTTTTAAAAACCGACAGCATTTATCCACAATATACAATACACCTGGTCATTCCAAATAACACCTAAACATTTAATTACAATTCATACAGAATATGCATTCACAGCGGAAAGTACTAAAAACACTCATGTATTTCATAAAATGAGTCATGTCCCATACCATGATCACATCTCAATAATTATCTCCACATAAAATAAACCATAATCATAATATTTGGCTTAAAAGCTTCCCGAACAACAAGTAAACAACAAACAGATTCACAAGTCATAACATAATGCATAAACAAATATAACATGAGTTCAACACGCCTAGTCTACCCAGTGTTACATGACCAGAGCATCGATTCACTATCTAATCTCCAACAAACACAGAAGAAACTCCAGCTAAGTCTCGCAAGAGCTACTAAACGCCAGAACCTGCATGTCGCCGAACGAGGGCAACATTAAAACAGAAGGGTGAGAATACGAACCATTATGAAGAAAGTATAATAAGATACAATGGTTAAATCAACAATTATAGGAATACATTACACCTTGCCTAATCATGTAAATTAATACTAATCAATATAATCACATACGTTAAACGTACAACAAGTATAAGAGTATAATTTCTCAATACTATATTCTCAATTATGCACATAGCCATGATTATCACATATTCCCGCATTTAACCAATTACATATTCAAACATCACCCATTCTCAATTATCAACTAATACAATATCACCACAACACCAAGTGTACATAATCAATTACCAAACTCATACTCATAGCATTACGACATCAATGCACATAATCAATTGTTCACTCGTACACTTATCACCACCATATAATGCACATAATCAATTATCACAATCATGCACATATCACGACAACATAATGCACATAATCAACTATCACATAACTCTAATGTGACTCAATGAAACATGTGACACTATGCATGTGGTACCAATGTGAAATTCTAAGTTTCACCGGCCTCCGATTCATATCTCTAGAATCTAAGCCACACTTCCGATCCGGACAAGACCAAAGTCCACCAATTGTAAACATATAGTTTACGGCTTCCGATTCACTCTAGAATCCAAGCCCGCTTGTGTTTCAAAGCAAATCCACCTGTGTTTCAAGGCACACTATGATATGAATGTATGTACAATATCACAAATATATGCAATTAAGATCATCTCTACCATCTTAACTTTCCGCATATCACAATAATTCAACTCTATGAATTATCCACCAATTGTACACAACATTCACAACACACACACACATCATTAACATATAAGAGGCCAATTAATCAATTACGATTCACACAATCCAATTAACACTAGTAACCATACTATCTCATGTTAATCCTCATTTTGCCAACTATACATGAACACACACTTTCAACATCAAGCAATTAATCATTGGAATTAATATTAACTAACTACTCAGAGAGAACCAATATTAGCACAACATCATTGACATGGAAATATATATTTCTCAACATACATATTCAAGACAAAACACAATTACAGACAAATCCTCAAAATACCGTAATTTACCGACAAACCGAATAATTGATCCAACTTCAAATATATTCCAATCAATTAAATTCATTGCAATTAATTTAACTATTAATTAAATCAACTAATTAATAATTACACTTCATTTATTCTAAGTTACTAATTCATTTTTTTATTCCTAAAACTAATATTTAATATAAAAGATATCTAAATCCACACTATTTTGGTCGGTTCGTAAATATCACATTTCAACAAAATAACATCACCATGTTAATCTACTAATTAAACTTAGCTACCACGTAAATTTTCATCAAATTCCGGACAACTAATTATACCGCTTAATTTCGCTATTCGGTCAAACGGGACTGTTATACTTATACACCACTTATTTTCTTGTTTCTAACCACAGTAGAAAAATATCATATGTAGTACCTACTCATCTCTTATCTCGCTACAGTAAAAGATCATTACACATAGCATAGAAACAAGTGATACTCAATCTATATATATGGAATTTCAAGTGGCTTATTTTTCTTTTACGCTACAGTGATAAATGAAATAAGTAGTACCCTTTCCATTATCTCTCACTACAGTATTAATATCTAGCAACACTTGCATCTTTTTTCTACAATTTGGAAAAGATAACATATAGAACCATGGAAATTTAGGGGTTTCACTCTAAACATGTCAAAACCTAAAACATTGAAGAATAAAATTCCTAAATTATGTTAATCTACCCATTGACCAAATTATATTAACCCATAATAATAAATATTCTCCCCCTTACCTCTTCAATTTCTCCTCCAAACCTTAGTTTCTCTTCTTGTTCTTCTCCTATCTTCCTCTTTTTCCTCTTTTCTTTTTCTACTTTCTCTGCCTCTATCCGTGAGAAATGAAGGAAATGAATAGAAACTAGGTCACTCCCTCATTGTAACATTTATTAAGTTATACTATATGTGCCTAAATATAACACCCCCTATTTACTCCAAACATCATTAAATAAGCCCAATAAAATATATACTATATATTATTTCTATTTTAGTTCTTAAATTAAATAACACCAATAATTAAATAGACACAAATATACACACCAAGTTAATTAATATATATCAATTAACACACCAATTAATTAAATAAATAATTAACACACCAAATTAATTAAATAAATAATAAAATAAATACTGCTAAAATCCTCTAATAGCTCAATGTCTCATATTTTCGGTCAAATCTTAATTACTCGGAAAATTCTCAAAACGCTAAATATTAACTCATTAATATTTCTAAGGCTAAAAATATTAAAATTTTCGATTATATATCGATCCGCTATCCCGAACTAATACCGACTAAATCGTCCCAAAAAGCGAAAATTTCAATAAACATCAGAAATGACTAAATTAAGCAAATAATTATTAAAAACACCAAATAATATAATTACTAATATAATTAATAAAATATTAATAAAAATTGGGATGTTACAAATAGTACGGTTGAGCTTTCGTCGGTGTTGCAGACATGGACACCGATGTGGCATCTCGAATGATGCCCGGTGATGTTGATGCGTTTTGTGAGTGTCGAGCGATAGATCTTCGGATTTAAGTATTAGACGGGTAGAACGAAATACAACTCCATAACTCTTTCTTTTAGACTATTGAGATTGTTTATCTGCTTTTATTTACTTTTCCCGCATTTACTTTCTGCACCCAATTCATGAAACTTAGAACGCGAGATAGTCGAACGGCAGTTCTTCTCACCAATCTCTGTGGACACGATAAATTCCCGGATAAATATTTCCAAAACTTTTGTTGCTTGCCGCTTTACCGCTCCAACATATGCCAATAACTCCCTATGTGGAAAAGAATCAATAACATTTCAATCAATACTATGAGGATAGGAGAATTACATCTCGACTATGAAAATGACTCATGCTTAATCTTTTGAGAAAATGTTTTAAATTGAAAAACCAAGTAGCAAGAAGATTTGAATAAGGTTGAATTTTCTTAGTCTTATGAAATAGTCTAATATGCTTAAGTATCTTGACATAAGGTCAAATATTATAATGAAAGAGATTCACGTTTGAAATTAGGGTTAAGGTCCACAAATGTGATAAAGCATATACACAAAGACAAACAAATAAAGATCAGCACACACACGTGAATATCAAGTTAACATTACAATCCCTTTCCTTGGATTTGAACACAAACATTAATGCATAAGGTATCTAACAATATAGAATAAGAATCAACCATCATAATCATTACACTCAAGATTATAAATACAAAAAGTCAAAGAGACTCATGCAAACTTCAAGGGATTATGCATTAGGGTTTAAATTTGAGATCATTCACAACAATCAAACAAGTTAGCCATGCACAATATCAAGCAATCAAACTCAAAGACTAATTTGCCAATAAACATCATTTAAGGAAATGTCTTAAGATAAAGTATCAATATGTGTCACAAATTTAAATCAAGGAAAATCAAGATCAAGCAACAATCATATAAGACATGATCATATAAACATGGTAAGAACAAAAACCCAATGAAGGTCATCATGTACATAAGTCAAAGATAAACAAGGAGGTCTCATCACACACAAGATCAAAGGATATGGACTAGTAAAATTGTTGACATTGAGTTTCATATTCAATCAAATAAATAAGAGTTAGAATAATATACCTCCTATAAAATTTCTAATTTATGAATTGTACCTCCTACCACTACGACAATAATGTAGATACTTGTGTGGTTGTTCCCCTTTTGAACATGGATGTTTTTGGAACAAGGAGTAAAATATTATTCCTTTATGAATTGTTGGTCTTATTCTTTGGTGTTAGTTTTCTCATTCCTTACAACAATTATTTGTTCTATCTAGTTGGGCCTTATATGATACATTGAGAAATGTGTTCCTATGTTCATAATCATCTAGGTTACTTAACATTTAATTTTTTGTTTTTGATGTATAACCAAGTATGTTTCTAGTCTCATTTATGGATTGAATTGCTCAAAAGCCTCTGTTTTGTATTGTATACTCCTATAGAAATGTTATTTTGTTTTCCTTTTTTGGGGGTTTGTGTGGATACCTCTCACTTTGTTAATATGTACATAAACATGGTGTACTGATTGTTAAATATGTCTCTTGATATTATGTAGACAACATGTAAACATGTCAAGTATTATTGTGTTTAATGCTTATCATTGAATCTATGAGAGAAATCATTGCAATATTGCAAAGTCATTAGAAAGTATTGTCTAGATGGGACTTGAGTTGGAACTACGGCTCTTTAAATTTGATTGGTTTTTTTCTTCATGTGTTTGCCTACAAATTCTTCATTCTAGTTGTTGGATTTTGTAAAAAAAAAAAAAAAATAGGATTCTAGAATTAATATTAATAAGGTTATGAAAGTAATATACATGATAAAAATTACTCTAAAATTGTTATCATGTTACAAACTTTTATATTGCAATATTGAATAATTAAAGTTTAGGTTATGATTTTGAAGTATTTTTTGTTTCTTCCTGTAACTGATGCATTTGTTGTGTGATTGTTTAGAGTTTAGGTCTGAAATTGTATTGAATTTGCCTGAATGTAATAGCATGAAATTGTAACTTCATATTTTTTTAACATTATGTGCATGATGCTTATTTTGGTGTTATCATAATACAAGAAGGGATTGATCTTGGATAGTTGCTTGTGTTGGAATCACATTACATGAAAAGACCATAGATGATGTTGATGCTAGTTGGACCTCTTTTAACTTTTGAGATCAAACTTTGTTTTATAATAACCTACATGCATATGTAAACATGTTATGATCTTGTAAATTACTAGTATATTTGAGCTTTTGTGTTTTGTTTCACTACATGTATCATTGTATAAATCAACTTCAACTTGTGTGTTTAACATTGCAGTTCATATTTCAAAGAACATGTTGAAATTACTGAGATTTTACGCTCTCTTTTACTACAATAAGCATTGCATAGTTAATTCATCTTGAACATGCTGGAAATACTTTGAGCTTTTGTGTTATTTTTAAGAATATGAAAAAAAACATTTTATTAGAGTAAAATCCATTTATTAAAACTGGATTTTTATGTTAAAACCCAGTTGTAAAAAAATCAATATCCAGTTTTAAAAACTGATTTTTATATGCAAATATGGTTTTAAATTGAAAACTGGATATAAGCTTTAAAATCGATTATGAAATCTATAACCGGTTATAAAATTTGGTTATAGATATAATCGGTTTTATAAAAATAAAACTAGTTATATGAATTGGTTATAATAATCAGTTATGACAAATTGTTATATATTGGATATGGATTGATTATGTTAATAAACCAACCATGAGCATCTCAACTTAGAGACTCTAGTTTACTTATTTAAGTTAAAAATGCATTTTTCAAATGTATGAATTAATTATTTTTTAAAAGTAAATATTTTAATTGTAAAAAAAGACTTTCAAGTAAAATTATTAAACTTAGAATTAAAAAAAATATAATACCCTAGTACTCCTTAGATAAATAAAATAATATTAATTAATTGAAAATATATTTAAATTTATAATATGAATTAATTGATATGTACCGACAATGTAAAGAAATTTTAAATTTTTGTGAATTTGAATGGAACAATCAATGAGTCATCTATGGCAGTTTGTGAAGGTATTTTAAGAGACCATAATGAGGCATGGTGCGGAGGGTTCTCCAAATATATTGGAATATGCAACATTGAAGCAACTGAAATATGAGAGTATTGAAGGGTATAAAGTTTGCTATAAGTGGAGGTTTCAAAAGGATTATGGTTCAATCAAACAATAAACTAGTGATTGATAGTATTAGTGGGAAGAAGTCTCTCATAGGAGCAACTAAAAAACTGATAAGTCAAATTATGCACGAGTTGACGAACGACATATTGACTAACTTCATCCATGTTTATAGAGAAGCTAATTGGTGTGTCAATGCTTCACCTAAACTGAGTTTTCATCTTGATCACGGTCCTCATATTTTTGATGAATGACTGCAGGATTTATTTAATTTGTTTGTTAAGGATTTGTCTAGGGTTGCTACCCTGTGTGTTATTCCCTTGTAATCTTTCTTTTCTTTGGGCTTATGCCCTACATTTAATCAACAAAAAAATATAAAGAAATTTTACACTGTCAGTTAATCATAGTTAGATTTTTATTTAAGCTTGACTTTTATTTTAACAACCTATAAAGTAATGAAAACAAATGTTGATATTGTATAATAATTAATCTCTTGTAATATTATAAAATTATTAAGGGTTAAATATGTTTTTGCCTCCTATAAAATTACTAAATTTTACTTTTGGTCCTTATAAAAAGTAACATGTTTTGGCTCTAAAAAATTATTATGTATGTAGTTTTAGTCTTTGTTGTTAAAGCAATTTGTATTTTTAAATGATTGTTTTATAGACATGTTTAAAACATTATAAAAAGTTATTTAAAATAAAGAACTCAAAATTCAATTTCTAAGTCGAGTTTTCATTACTTTTATTATTATTTTTTTAAATTTAAAAATTTATATTTAATTCTTCTCATTTTAAAATATTCTAAAATTTAATAATAAATATTTTACAGTATTTTAAATAAATATAAACAAATGATTCAAAAATTTAAACAATATTTAAAATTCTAGAAAATAATAAAACTAAAACCATATGAATAAAAGTTTTGTAGGACAAAAAATATTTATAAGGACGAATAAATATGTAATAGCATTATGAAAAACATAAGATAATTTAAGTTCATTTTAAAACTTATGAAATAGCCGTGGGTCGGGTTCAAACCGGATGAACCGTCCGGTTCAATTTTAAACCAAACAAAACGAAAGAAAAAAATCACAAGGCATAACACTTGGCTTCTTCATCGCACAACAACATAAGGTATCTCAATTCTCAAACCAATTCATTGCTATTCTGTTTCCTGTCTTCGTTTTATTCTGCAGTTCAGATTCTGTCTGTTCATAGTGAACTTGGTCGCTTTTTCGCAATATGTTTTGTCCCTGAATCTAGTGTGTTACTGTTAATTGATAGGTATTAGGGTTAATTGAATTGTTAATTGATAAATATTAGGGTTAATTGAACTGTTAATTGATGGGTATTAGGTTTAAGTATTGTTAATTGTATTGTTAATTGATGGGTATTAGGGTTTAATTGGATTGAAGTTAGTTTGAAATGGGACAGTTCAGATTTTAGTACAAAGTTGTAATTTTTATTATGATTTTTATTCTAATTTTGGTTCTTGTTGTTTGCAGCAGTAAAGGGTGCATTGTAGAAACTAGAGAGACCGAAAAACAAAGAAGGGCTAACAATGTCGTTTATGAAAGGAAATTTGCTTTCTCGAACGAGAAAGCTCGTCAAGGGGTTAGCCAAGGCTGAACCTGTGTGGCTCAAAGCCATGGAACAGTTAATCTTCTGCTCTTTCATTTTTGCACTCATTTCAGATTCAAATTTGGTTCCTTTAATGTTAATTTTAGTTTTTTATTGTGTTATTTGGGAATTTCGTCCATAATTTATGGCGATATCTTTAAACCATATATGAGAGTGTGATAATTCAATGACTTATATAATAGATTGAAAATAGTTTAGAGACTATCTGTTCTCTGTTACATTTCTATAGTTCTGAAACCAAGTGGGTGAGAGTGATAGTTCTGGGAACAAATAGTTATTTATAGATGCTGAGTGCTATGGTTAATGAAATGGAATGTGATTAAGTTTGTAGAGTATGGAGTTGGTGTGAACATTCCGAATGATTATTTTAAGTTTGAGGCTAGAAAGTGGAGGAAATCATATCGGATTAGGAGAGACTGATATTTTATGGACAAATTGATGGTTTACTCTTTGCTGCACAATGGTATTTTTCTTCAATGTTTGTTTCTCTTTCTGAATTTTTTTCACTTTTCCTAAATCTCACTATTCGTTCTTGTGATTTTCCACTGCGTTGTTTTCAACAACTAGTTAAGCAGTGTTAATATTTCTATGGCGTTTGTATCATCTCATGAAGGAGTGAAAATTGTGTAAAATTTTGTTTTTATTGTGAATTCCAGGGCACCGCCAGCAACGTTTCCGCGACCTGAGGGGAAAATTCCGACCATCACGCTTCCTGAAGATGTTTATGTAAAGAGATTTTATAAAAAATATCCAGAATCTAAATACCATGATCCCATCAAGTATTGTCCTTTTTCTCGTCTCTCTTGTTTTTTCTTATACAATCTTCAAGCATGTTATTGCGGTTTTTCTATTGATATGAACTTTGCTGGCTTGTTAATTTTATGAGTTTGGTTTCTCTATAGTGATATGATATGATCATTAAGGATATTTGTAAATCTGAATTCATGAATGGGGAAATGTTGGACTTTAAGATCCAATCAGTATTATCAAACATCCGCCATGGCGGATTAACATGGCGGTTTTTGCGCTCGCCGAAAGGGTAAAAATCGGCCGATATTGCGGGTTTTTCCGCTATAATCTTCTATAACAATGCCGCAAAGCGCCCTGTATGGTGGGATTTTGGCTCCCTGCCATGGATAACACTGGATCCAATTTGATTCTTGGTATATTACTAAGAAAAAACTTTGGTGCTTTTTCCTAACTATATAGCTTCTGGATGAATTTATAGATTGGTTCTTCCTCTTTAAACTCATTATTTATCTAGATTTCTAAATAAGAATGTTAACTACTTATTTTGGTTCAATGCCTATTGTTAATAGCTAAAATATTTGTTAACAAATTTCAGTTCTGTTTCTGTATGATTGTTACTTGTGCCTGATATGGTTCTTATTCATTTCTGATGTTTATTTTATTGGTTCAGAGATCATGCTAGCCCCTTGTGTGACACAAAAACTGTTATGAATTAGATCCGTCCTGTTATTTTTCAGTAGCATTTGGAATTTGGTTATGTTCTCTAGTTGTAATGAATGTTTCTCTCATACATAGCTACCTTTTAATTGGATTTGAGTCTATAATGTCAAGGCAGGGTTAAAAGTAGAAATAACTAAAATTTCTCTCATTTTTCTTTCTTCAATCTTGTGGACCGGCGCTTTTAGTGGCTGGACTGAGTTCTTAAATATCAAACTTGTCGTGTTGTGAATTCTTAGTTAACTGTTTCACAACTTCACGCTCGTATGAAAAGAATGTATGTCTTGCGAATCTGTTTCCTTTTGCTATCTGTTAATTCTTAGCTTATTTGTATGTTCTGACGATGGACACGCGGTCCTCAAGTTATTTTTCTGCAAAATAGGGTATGATTTATCAATTCACTAAGAATATGTCAATACAATAGCTGTTACTAGTTGATAGAGCGCACACACACACTCAAGATTGCAAAGTGGTGTGTTTTTTTCCTCTCAAGATGTTTCCGCCCACTTGAGAAAATTCGTATATTTTCCATATTCCTTGTCTACTTGTCCGTGGTAATAGTAAAATTGAAATATAAAATGCATTATTTACCTATTAATATGTATGATTAACGTTTCAAGTTCAAAATCAGGTTTAATGCTATCGATCCCCCTCCATCTCGTTTATTCGCCTTAAGGGTTCTTGAGTTGAAAGAGCAAGGCATTATTGAGGAAGAAGCAATGGAAGTAGCAGATGTACGTAACCTAAAGTGGTTCCTGAATATTTTCTCTCTGCAATTTGATTTACCCTTTTACCGTCTAATAGTCACTTTTTGCCTTTTTATTTTTGCTTCATAGATGGAATATCTAGCAGAGAAAAAGGCAAAGAAGAAAGCATATGCTCGCCTGAAGCAAATTGCGCGCCTCCAAGGAAAGAGACTACCTCCAAACCCATATCCTTGTCCTATCAAGGAGATCCAAGCTGAGGAGAGGAAATACGTCCGCGATCGATTCTTCAATCCCAAGATACTTGAAATTGTGAAACAAAAGAAAGAGGAATCCATGCAGAGATTCGGAAGAGGCGATTGGTGATTTTTATAGGGTAAAATTAGAGCCATTATATTGAATCTTTGCCTCTTGAGCAAATAATATGCGACAGCCTATTACAAAAAAGTGCATACTTCTGTTCTAAGATTAAGTATTTGTTATTTATTTTTTTCTGAAAAACTCTATTAGAAATTTTGGCCAAAATTTCATGCTAGTAGTGCACTTTGTTTTGTTGTCAATTTTGATACAAATTTTGCTGCCATTTTGGATTTTCACAAACCTTGAATCTTTAATTATGAATTTCTCACTGTAAATTTGGTGCAATTTAGTTGTTGAGGCCTATGTTGATTTTATCTAGAGCTTTAGAAGTTTGTTGTGACCTGGTGCAAGAACTTGTCACATACTCTCTAAGAAGTGGAAAATTAAGTGTCAACTCTTTCAATTCATTAGAAGAGTAACAAGTAAATTTGATTCCAATCAATATGAGGATTGTGAGGGGTGGAAGTGTAGTTAAAGTTGAAAACAACTCTAAAGAGAAGAGGTTGTAGTTGTAGCTGAACTTGAATATGTTGGTACAACTACTATAAACGATGACACAGTGAAAGCTTTGGAAGATGTTATTCCTTTTATATTAACTAGTAAGATACCCGTGCGTCCGCATGGGTAATTATAATTGTTACATTATAATTGTTAGAGTATAAATTAATAATAAAATGAAATGTATTGATACGACATTGACACTAAAGAGAGTAGACTTAGGTTGACACTTCTGAGTTTTTCAACCTTCTTGAGAAGAAACTTTTTAATGCATCAAACTGTGCAATACATTCAACTTTAGCTATGCTTGTCCAAAACTTTAGCAAAAATTAAAACGCAGTAACCTCAAAATCTAAGCAACTTCAATGCGACCAACAACCGCAAAAGCAACTAACACAATCAAAACATTGCCACCACAGTTGTGTCTACGACAGCATCCGCAAATTAAAAACATTGCTGAGACCTTTTGTTAAAGCAGAAGTTGATGTCAAAGAAGCTTTTAGAATTCTGAGACTCTGCAATATATAAACAATCCTAACATTGTAATAATGAAGGCAAAATGAAGAACAATTTTAGGAATATTACACAATGAAATAGCATTGAAGGTTGACAATGGAGTCACAGCCAAATCATTTGTCACCATAAACATGGACTGACCTTCTACAAGATGTGTGCAATTGTTATTGGACATGTACTTTTCCCAACCCAGACATTGGATCTGCAAGATAGATTGTACAGTCAAAACATCAACATCACATATCAGCTTTACATCCATCAGAATTTTACAGAAAATGCAACAGGACCAATGGTTTGTTCAATATTCCACCAAGTCAAGCAGTGGCTGAGCATCAATGACCTAGCCAACCAACAAAGAAAAACAACAGTTTAGTAGACAAATAGAATGAAGTAACTGAATAAAGAATATATTGAGATATAGTTCGCTTTTGTAATTATGCAGAAAAGTTGAGAAAAATCAGTACAATACGCAACCACTTGCTAGAAACAAAAATATCACTCCATATCTATTTAGTCATGTGCAACATATACTGAAAACTATCAAACCATTTTTAGTTGGGATATGAGTTGGGAAGTCTACCAAATTTGACATTACGACCTGAAACTCCAACTTTGCTTGATCTATTCACTCACGATCCAGGCCATCAATAACGTAAATTTGCATAAATGCACACAACTTTATATAATATCAAACTTGCTACCTTATGCTTATAGACCTTTCACAAGAATGTCATATCCAAATTTAAACATATGAATCAACTACCAATATGATCAAATGGAAATTATTTGTTTGATTTCTAGGTTTTGATAATAATGATGACTTAATGATCCACAATTTTCAGACCATGATCTTCTTACTTTATTGGATGAAAGCAACTCATAATCACCAGGAATATTATGAGACAAATCATCAAGCGCTTCCAATAAGTATGTGTTCTTTCCAATATTGACATAATAGATCTGTCACATACAAATAAGTAATAAGAACATTCAAAAACTGATTTTGAGTTATAATAAAACAAATGTCCAACTATTGTCTTTCTAGGCATGTCTTACATATGTGTGGACATTACAGAAAAGTGAAATTTGAATTGGTAGTTAGTTGGACAGAATTGAGATGCAACAACATTTTTATGACATGCATTTATTAATGTGATTGACAACGTCTTTATGGTAGCTTGTGCAAGAAAGCATGATAGAGAGTAAGGGAATAATACAAGCTATTGATGTAGACATGTCTTTGCGTAAGTGTAGCAAAACACAGTACATAGGCTCTAGATGTATCTGAATTAGGCAGTAAGTTAGATAAATCCAAGCTGTAATGTTTCTTGAAACCAATGGGTAAGAGATACAAATATGTTGCAGTTGCTATCGCAGTCTGTTTTGCATAGATATGGATAATTGTATTTCTTTAGTAGACTGTTATCCTTGATGTGCATTTTTCAAAGCAGTGTGAGTTAAGAACCAGTTTCTGCAATAGACTACTTTACTTATTTTTTTAATTAGCAATGTGAATTAATACAGTGTTTCAGATTTCAAAGGATGGAGGGAAATATCCATCGGTAATGCATGGGGTGCAGTTACCGTGCATAGATAAAAATCTATGCACCATGCATAGATTATTATGGACCCTTGGATCATTGGATCAAATTCTAGACATCAATTGTTATTACTCAATACTCAATACTCACCACTCAATATTCAATACTCAATACTTAATACTGGATTAAAAACATGATCCAATGGCTTATGTAGGCTTATGCATGGTGCATAAGTAAAATCCTTATGCATATTAGCCAAAGCCGTAATGCATGTATTAGCAAACATCCAATAGGTATTACCAAACATCCAATAGGAAAATTGAGAAATGAGTGCCACTTAGAAGAATGGTAAAAGTTGATTGGTTTAAATAAAATTTGATTTAGCAAATTACAATAAAGGGCATTTCTTAGTGTAATTTAATTTTGAAATAAAGGTAATTTAGGGTGTTAATAGGCATGTCTTATTATTAGTTAGGTAGTTGGTTTTTTCAAATTTTTATTCCCCTTAAAGAAACCAGTTTTCCGATCCCTCTTTTTCATATTTCTTGATTTTTTTTTTAGTTTTTCTTTCTAATTTGTTCAGTTGGCACTTTATTTTGTGATGTGGTGCTGACATGACAATGATCACGTCACACATTTTACGCCATATCACATTTTTTTAAAATAAAACATTAATTTTGTAACATTATTTAATTAAAAAGTTAAATAATATAATTTTAGACTATTTCTCAATCCATCCCATGGTTATCTTACACACCATGCAAAATTTCAATTTTGCCCCCAACTTCTATAGATGCACATCCGGAAGCACCTCATATTTTGAAAAAATTTGATTCCTTCCTTAGATGTATCTATGAAAGCGTATAAAACGCAGTTAATTTCATCTTATATTCAGTTTAGTAATACTTCTGTAGATGCATTTACGGAAGCACCCAATGTTTTTGAAACAAAGGTACTTCTAAATATATCGTAGATTACCCAATGTTTTCTTGTTCCTTTATTGTTCATAAATATACACCGCTAAATTCTAATAAAAGACAACAGTAGGTAGACCAATAAAAATACAATATATAAGTAATGAAAGTTAAAGTGTCAAGTACATCATCAAATACATAAAATAAAATATAAATACATCATCTAATATAACTTCTGAGTATACCGGGTGCCATCCTACGTACCATCCACTACGATGTCGACGGTACAGAAATGCACTCTCTGCCAGCCTGATCATAACATCCAGCACACGCCAAGAAGCAGTCCCCTTAGGGAATAAACCCTCTGCAATGACTCTGATGCCCCTGTCAACTATCTGACGACACAGAGGTAGAAGATCATGTGTGTGGTCCAACTGAGCCTGATGCGCACGGAGAATCTCCTCGTGGGCTGGTCTGGACGGACCTCCCTCTGCAGTTGGAAGCATGTATGGATGTGAGACTGTAGTACCAAGTGATGTACCCCTCGGCACAGCTCCAGTCGTTCTCTACTCTCGTCGCCCGTGCCTCCTCAGGGACCAGGTGATGCTTCCAGTCTGAAAAAGACCTCCTGTAACTGCGTGCGGGTCATGGCGATAGGAGCTGAAACAATAAGATTGCGGGGTATCGTCTGCTCATATCCAAACTGACGTATGAAGCGCTCTGGAAGATAACGTACAATAATGGTCGAGTTGGCGGCTAGGGGTGGGAATAGGCCAGGACGGCCTATAGGGGCCGATAGCCTAGCCTACTTAAGGTCAGGTCAGGCCAGACCTATTTGATAAAAAGGCCAGGCTTGGGCTTTTTTAAAAGCCTATTTAATAAAATAGGTCAGACCTAGGCTATTAAAAAAAGCCTATAAAGCCTTGTAGGTCGGCCTATATTTTCATATATATTAAACTTAGTCTAAATAGGTTGGTCTATCTATGCATATATATATATATATATATATATATATATATATATATATATATAAAGTGTTAAATAGATTGGTCTATATATGCATATATATTAGAAAAAAATGCTAAATAGGCCGATCTAAATGTTCATATATATGCGACCTATAAGGCTTCTTAAGTAATATGACTTAATTGAAAACATTACTAAGAAAGAGGCTTTTAAATAGGCTTTCAGGCCAGGTCAGGCTTTTAAAAAGGCCAGGCCAGACTGAAAAAACGAGCCTATAGTAGGCCATAGGCCAGGCTCAGGCCTTGTAAGTTTATCGTAGGCCAGGCCCAGGCCTTATAAAGCCTAGCCTAGCCTATTCCCACCCCTATTGGCGGCCAACTATCCAGAATATAGAGTTATCTCATCAAACGGAACCATCTTCCGGTGCTCATCATAGCAACAATATCTGATGTCCTCCGCGGCCATGCAGTCAAGACCGCGCCTGTAGGGATCTGACACCTGGTTCCCTCTAAGGGGGGTGAAAGCACTGGCACACGGCATGACCTCGGTGTACTCCTCTACCTCTCCCCAGCCAATAATGTCAGGGAAGTGTTGTAGTATCCAACCCTGAAAAAAAAACACGGTTATTTTAAAGTACTATAAAAAAAGTAGAAGAGTATAAGATTGTTACCACCAATAGAGTACAGTTGCCCGCAACTGTCCTTGTCTTCCACAGACATCTCTCTCCAAGTCTGTGGTAACTGTACGCCAGTACAGCCGCTCCCCAATTGTACTCATGGATACATGTTGTATCCGATAAGTACGTTAGGTAGACGACCTCTGTGTACGTCGAGCTCGTGTCCATAAATACCTGAGTGTCTATCAAATACAAGAAGTAGCATCTCAGCGCCCACTCTTTGAGTGTAGCCTGCTCCAACTCGTCTCCCTCAGCCTGGTGTGCCGCAGTGAGCTCCACATCATACTATCTCTGCAGGAAGATAAATTGGACGTGGGCCCCTCGTCCCTCTCCACCTCCTCAAGGGTGTTATCGGGATCAGCCCCTATCTCAGCAATTAGCATCTCTTGAGCTTCCGCCTTCGTCATCCTACCATGACGAAAGAGGGTTCCCCTGATAGGTAGATGAAATAGGCATGCCACTGTAAGACTTGACATTCTTTTTGCACATCCTTTATGAAAGTTGATATCCACATTGTCTTCATCAAAACCAAGTATGATTGAGAGGCTTGCAATTACAGCCACATTATCTAGGGTAATGGTAATTTCACCGTGGGGTAGATGAAATAAGGATGTCTCAGGATGCCATCTCTCCGCAAAGGCCGCAAGCATACCATTATGTATAGTATGGTAGCAGAGCGTACAAAGATCCCTCATGCCTGAAGCTTCCAGTACCTCCTGAAACCATGGCTCGTTAGGCTGCGCAAGATCTTTAATCTTTCGCCCATGGTTGTAGAACCTCTGGGGATCCCTAATCTGAAATTTTTAAAAAATTAAATGATTAGTAATAAGCAAGGTCAGAACTGACGAAAATAAATAGTAATTAACAAATAAAATTTATCTCTCCATCCCATATACGCCTAGCTGCATGATCATCATACCCTATCAAAAGGAATGCGTCTATAGGACCCCAGGGTACCATCTAGACTCTGACACCGGCTCATCCTCGTGTCCCTGCGGAGGTGGCACAGCAGATCCTACATCGCCCGTCACTGGCACAGGCACATGAGTAGGAGTAGAAGGCACAGGAGTAGAAGTAGTGCCACGATGACGTCTGCGGGGGGTGACATTTGTGAGGAACCCTTAGCATCATCCCGGGGCCTCCGTGAAGTAGTAGTAGACGGGGAAGGACCCTCAACTAGGACAAGTGTAGAATGCTCGGCTGTAGTGGGTGTATGAACTGGAACAGGAGCTGAGAGCCCGTCAATTGGGACAAGTGTAGAATGCCCGACTATAGCGGGTGTATCAGGTGGAACAGCAGCTCCATCAGTCACCTGAGATATAACACGCGCCCGTTCGCAACGCACAGATGCATGCGCACAGTCCTCTCATGTATATCTCTATATGACCCGTGAGTCTTAATGTTTGCATAGGTAACCGTACATGAACAATGAAATATAAATAAACAAGAAGTTAAAAATAAAAATACTCTTTCCGTAGATGCACCCATGGAAGTATGTTAGTTTCTAAAACCTTGGGTGATTTCGTAGATGGACCTACGGAAGAGCATGTTAGTTGTCAAATACATTGGGTGCTTCTGTAGATGGATCTACGGAACGCCCCAATGTCCATCTCTTCCGTAGATGGATCTACGAAAGCAACTGAAACTCAGAAACACAACAATGGTGTCTGAGTCAATCCAGCCACTACAAACTCTATTTTTGGTGGCTTGATTGTCCGTTTAAAACGTCAAACAAACCCTACATTGTCTCTAAACACTATTGCTAAACCTATCCATTCATTTATACTCCTAAATATCACATTCTAATTCAATTTCAAAACTACTCTAAATTAACTAAAAATTCGAAAAACTTACCGATTAAAATATCGCTTTGAACTTGATAGAGATTTGAAGTTGATGTTGACAACATAGTCGAACTTGATATCGCTTTTGAGGTAGTGGAAAGATAGTTTGGGATTGAGAGAGTATGAGGAAAGTTTGAGTTTGAGTTTAAAATTAAAAGAATGAGGGAGGAAAAAGGTTTGGCGCGAGTTATAACACCAACCCTTTTTGTAGATCCACCTAAGGAAGACTTCCGTAGATGCATCTACGGAACAAAGTAACGTTAAACAAAAAAAAAGGTGCTTCCGGAGATGCATCTACGAAAGCACAAGGGCAAAATGGTCAATTCGATTGTGCGTAAGAAGGGTATGTGGTAGGTTGAGAAATTCTCTAATTTTAGAATATTAATATATAATTAATAAATCGAATATTTATTAAATGTTTAAAGTCCCACGTGTCATTGAAAATTTACAAAATAAAATTTTCATAATAGTGGGATTCATTCGAACCCACAACATACACATTGTGTTTGGTATGAGAGAAGTAAGAAGGGCAGATAGTGGAGAGAGAAAAGTTGGAAAGAAAGATTGAATTTCACTTGTTTGGTTTGACTAAAATTTGTGGGTCCCGCGTGTAACACCCTTTACTAACCCCGCGGAAATTTTAAAACAATTATTCAGAGTACATGAAATAAGGGTGCCACAATTCATAATAAACAAGCATCATTCAGTCATGTCATGCATTCACTGAGGTAATCATCATAAATTAAAACGTTTCATGTTCACACAGCGGAAATTTATCAAAAACGGGCTAAGTTTAACATCTTTAAAACTCATCCTTCAAAACATCAAAACATAACTAGAGTCATAATCATAAACTCTAAACAATCGCGTCCCCAGTGTTACAACTATCAGAGCATGACACCTGACGCTACTAAAACACTGACTCATGAGCTAATCCTCACTGAGTCGAACAGCCGCTGTCCTCAATCTGAAAACGACAACATGTAAGGGTGAGTCTCATCATAATTAACAAATGTTATAAGGTTATAAAGCCATAACACATCACAGTTGTATCATTCACCCAATTGTTTCATAAACAGACATTCAAAACAATCAAACAACAATCAACACATCATCAACATTTACAACACTGGAATGCATCCAATCATGTTATAAATTATGCATATGTATGAACTGACACTATGCATGTGGTACCAACATCATCAAATGGGGATAACCCATGACCGATCCAACATCGTCCAAGATACGGCCCTGCCAGCACAAATTCCACACGATGGGAATCATGCCCTTCACTGATCCAACACACCCTTATGGATACAGTATCCTCAATGAACATGAATGAATGCAACATATACAACATACTTCTACTATCATCATCATCAATCATCAACATCATCATCATCATTCAAGTATGTTCATATATATTAACATCATTCAATCACAATTCTATAATCATCATATACAAAACATACACGTATTTGCATTCAATCATCATACTCAATAAGAATAGCATACATGTATTTTCATCATTCTAAAAACCGATCAATCATCATCATATAGATTATCCTACAAGGTTCGTTTAGCTCAAAACGGCGCATCAAACGGACCAACGGTTAAAAAGTTATGCATCTTTGAACTTTTAAAATATCTCAAAACACCAACAGCACGCGGCGCCATCACCAGTTCGCGGCGCGCACTGAGCGTCCCAAAAATTCATTGGCTCTCTGCCAAGCTGTTTGCGGCGCAAACATCCACACGCGGCGCGAAACGAGAAAAAGTTACGCCTTCGCGGCGCGAACACAAGTACGCGGCGCGACCTGAGCGTATCACAACTTCCTGGCATTCTGCCCACCTGTTCGCGGCGCCACCCTGTGCACGCGGCGCGAACCGGCGATTTCAGAAACCCCAACCTGCAGAAAACAACATTCTATGCATTCCAAACACACCCAATTCATACCAGTACGAACCTAGAGAAATAGAATGCACAAACAACACAAAATACGTCTCATAATACACCAATTACACATCAATTGAGACCATAACAACGCAGACATCATAGATTCAAACATAGAGATCAAACATCATACAATTGACTCAATCCCTAAACCTATCATATGACTCAATCGACCCGAATTCCACATCTATTCAGTATTATCAACCCCTAACCCGATAATAGATGATAATCAGATAAGTCCCCCCTTACCTTAGACAAATGTCTTGATTCTTGGTCTCTCCCTCTACCGTTCTCCTTCACGTTCCTCGTTCCTCAGACTTCTGTTCTTTCACGTTCTTTCTTTCTTCCCAATTCCAATTATTTTATGAAAATAATAGTAATATCAGTAAAGGGCCTTCCTATATCACACCCCCCCTTTTACTATTTCTCACATGGCCCAAATGCCATAAACCATTATTTATTTATTATTTTCACAAAATCCTTAATAATTCTAATTATTAATTCAATATTCTTGATTAAATTAATATTAAAATTATACGGCCGTTACACCGCGCCTATTTTTCAGCAAAGAAATTTAGTGAAGATTGCATGTAATTTTTCTTTTCAGGTTTTACCCCTTTTACTTAGTAGTATTAGTAGTATTTAATATTCTTTGTTTTCATTATCCATACACAATTGATTGGGGAACCATAGCTAAAGCCCTCTTCATGTTCTAATTACGAAATCAATCTACTTAATATAAATCCAAGGTTGTCATGATGACAACCTTGACACAACCCTAACCCTAAATCCAATGTGGCATCATATTAGAAACCTTAATCCAATGTGGCATCATATTAGAAACCTATTAAAATTTTGAATTTTTATTACTTTTTATTCTTCACACCAAATCATTACATTTATCCAATCTAATACCCTAATTTTATTATAATAAATAAATAATTTTTAATAAATTGTCTCACTACCAAAAAAAAATTGATATTAAAATATTTGAAGTCAATACTTTAATATGTACAATTTTATATTATTAGCTCTAAAAACTTAGTTTATTTTAATAATATATAATGTTTGATTTTATTTACTTATATTTGATTAAAAATAACCGATTGACCAATTAGGACTAATACGAGAAAAAAATTATATTAGGGCAAGATTTTATTAAAAATAAGTCAATATTTTTATTGATTATTATTATTATTATTATTCATTTTATAGATATAAACTTCTACATAAACAAATTTCATAATTTTAGATTTTTTTTACTTGGCTAAAATATATTTCATAAATATTTGTCATTTGCAATACTATAAAATTATTATAATGAAGATAAAAATAAATATGTTTTAATTAGAATACAAAAATTTAATTAGTATTAATTAATAATATATTTTAATTGGTAAAATGGTCCGTTACAATTTTTTTTTGTAACATATGAGTTACAAAATAAGAGTTATTGTCTTTTTAATAATCACTCTTATGTATATAAATACACAACTGGTAAATGAGTTTTATACACCTGTACTATATATTTTGTACTATATATTTTGTTGTAGGTCTTCATCATTCTCTTCAAATAAGGTTGAGACAGTACTTCATTTTCTATTTTGTATTGATATTTTCCTTTCTTTTCATATGTTTTAGCTATTATTTAATTTATATGACAAGTACCTCAACTTTTTCTATTGTAGTAATTATATATATTTCAACTATTTTTTGTTGTTGTATATCTTCATCTTCTTCTACCCAAACAAAGACAAGGTACCTAATTTTTTAAATTTTGTATCAATATTTTTATTTCTTTTTCTTATTTTTGACTACGTCTTAACTAACTTCAATTTATATGGCATACTTATGATTTAATTTACTCTATTATATCAATTATCTAAATATTTTAACTATATGGTTTTGTAATAATTTTCTTATAGGATTTTGTGATGTAGTTTTCTCTACTATTTCTTGCGGACGTACACTACAAGAAAAAGGCTGTATAGCCACGTAAAATAGTGACGTGAAAATCACGTGAGTAATAAAAGCTAGTTGCGACGTGAATATCACGTCACTACTAACTTTAATATTAAAATATCAAGCATAACGTAAATATTGGGTCTGTCAGAAATTGCTTTTTTAAAAAGATAGTTGTGTCTGCTCTGAATTGAAAAGCATTAAACTCTGGTCCAAATGTTGCGACGTGATTTTCACTTCACTAATTAGTGAAGTGAAAATCACGTCACTAAAAGTTGCCACCTTGCCTCCTGCGACGTGAATGACCACGTCGCAAATAATGATTTGTGAAGTGTTTTTTCTGTTTGTGGCGTGATAATCACGTCACTACTGAGCTCTTTTTTTGTAGTGGTAAAGAAGAAAGAAGAATTATTTTGTTGCTACTTTTACATTCTTATTACTTGAGAATCATGTGAAAAATCATATAAGTATATGTCTCTAACCATAATATATTGAAGGTCTTCAATTATGTTACAAATGAATCTAACAATATTTAAATATGTTAGTTTGTTCTGCATTATTTGAATTTCATACGTAACGGTAGTATTATTATTATGATAAATTATATTAATATTTAATATAAGTAATATTTATATTTTAATTATGATTGTGATTTACTTGCAAGCATGTTGTTGCAATTTATTGTCCTTTATTTTCAATACAGTAAATTATATTATTGTTTCAATTGTTGTAACTTCTCAAAATTGTCAAATTTATCTTTTATTATTCCAATTAATTTATTCGAAATCGTAATGTTTATATAATAACGATATTAATATTAACACTATATAATTTATATATATATATATATATATATATATATATATATATATATATATATATATATATATATATTTGTCATCTTTATTTTATTAAATATTTAATTAACACTATATTAATACATAATAATAATAATAATAATAATAATAATAATTACTATTATAAAAATACTACTACCAATAAAAACATAATATTAAACGATCTCTGTTAATAATAATATAATAATAATATATACAAGTTTAAATTATAAATTTTTTTTGAAATAAATAAATTTAAATTTGATGCAAAGAATAAAATCAAGAATTATATTATACGCCATTGAAATAAATAATTAAGTTTGATTAAATTTTTTAACCGCTGAAATTATTAAAGTCAGTTTTAAAATATCAATCAATTAAAATCAGTTTTAAAATATCAATCAATTAAAATCGGTTAAAAAAGTATTTATACAAAGAATTTAATTTGGTTTCATTGAAACAAATATTTAATTTCGATTAAATTTATTAACCCCTCAAGTTAATAAAATCGGTTTTAGAATATCAATCGATCAAAATCGGTTTACTTTGACAATCTATTTCACAAATTCACATTCCTTTAAAATTTTCACAATATCGAACAAGTAAGATCTTAACTCAAATGATTAGAGTCATATCTTTTTCCCAATGATCTCACAAATCATTGAGATCATTATAATTTAAGTTTTTTTCAAACTATTTCTTCCTTTAAATAATTTAACATTATATTATGGTTATTTTTGTGTATTGCAATATAATGTATTGTTATTTTTGTGATATGATATTTTTCTCCCTCTTAATTTATATATATTTCTACCATCCTTTTTTATTTCTATTCATTTTCTCTAATAGGTATATCATTACCCACACCCAAATATAAATTTTTATTATTTTTATGTATTCTATATTTTTCATTTGATATGTGTCATCATAATTGTTGATTTTTTTATTTATTTTTTTGTGTAGGAGAACAAAATATGCATGTTTTAGATTTATAGGTCAATTTATAAAAGTTTTGTTTAAAAATATGTGTCTTATCACCCATTTTTTATGTATTTTTATATATAAATTATATTTTTATTGAATTTTTCATATTTGTCATCTGATACTAAATATTTTTAATGACAATAACATCTCAATACCTCAAAATTTGCAAAATTATGTACACCATTAATAATATATTTTCTTTTATTTAAATTATTTATTTAAATAATGATCACGTCATTTTAAGAGATACTTAAAACATACAAGAATATATTGATTTTTAAGTTACAATTTTAATTTGATAATAAATATTGTAGTGATAATAATAAGTCATTGAAACACAACTATTGAAATAAAAAATTAAAATAAAATAATAAAATAATAGTAATAGAAAATATCATGATATAGTAAAGTAATTGTTATAAATTAACATTAATAATAATAATAATAATTATTATTATAATAACCTACTTAATATAATAATAATAATAATAATAATAATAATAATAATAAAATATTAAATTTTAATAAATATTATAGTTTTCAATCCTAAAATACCCGTGCTTCGCACGAGCCAACAAACTAGTTATAATTAATTGAAGCATGTTAACTATATGTGCTGAAAATAAATGGTATAAAACAAAAATAGATTAAGAAAATTATAATAAGTATTTTTTTAAAGGAACATTATTATTATTTAATAAATAATTTTTCTATATTTTTGTCTTTTATTATGTTTGTCAAAACACATTTTTCAGTAGAATATATTTTCTAAAAATTATTATTAGAAATATAAATAAATTAAATAAATATAAATTAGTTTTAGTTTAAGAATTTTTAATTAGAGGATATTTTAGTACTTTAAAAACTAATCAATATTTCTTTCTCTTCTATTTCTTCTATCTCTCTCTTATACCAAACAATACATCAAATCATCTCTATTTCTCATTTATTTCTCTCTTCTCACTCTCTTTCTCATCTCTTTCTCTCTTCACAACTTCTCCTCCTAACCAAACACACCTTAAAAGCTAATGCGCTTACCATCTGGACCATCAAACCAACATGCTTGAACATTATATCTCACATGTATGATTGGAAATGAGTCGAGTCAAGTCGAACTCGCCTCAGCTCAGTATGACTAGTTAAGAATTAACCGAGTTCGAGATTGAGCTCATCACAGACATTTTTTCAGCTCAAATTCGATTTGTTAGAAGTTCACGAACAACTCGGTTCAACTCGTTAGGTTTATCTTGTTAGGTTCAACTTGTTTATTTCACTGACTTAAAAGTAATTTTTTTAAAGTCTATAATATATATATATATATATATATATATATATATATATATATATATATATATATATTTGACATTTTAAATTAATATTTTTTAAATAACAAATATAGAAATAAAAAAAGTGATAAGTTTGAAATTTCTACGATGTTAATTTTATCTGTATGATTATTTTTAGAAATATTTTGCTCACTCGAGAATATAAATTATCAATTAAAACCGTTAGATTAAAAAAATATGATACTAAGATTTAGAGCAAATCTTTAAACCTACTCTTAAAGGCAATATAATCTATCTCATATATAATCGAATTGACTCATGAACTTAACAAGTCGAACTATGTATAGTTCAAGTTCAGCTCATTCAGTTAACGAACTTAATTTTTAGCTCATATTCAGCTCATTTGGTTCATGAACCTGGTTCAACGATTTAATTTTTGAATCAAATTTCAAACTATTTTCGAGTTAGTTTGGTTCATTGCCAGCCCTACTCACATGTGTCCTTTCTTCACCAAAATATCTTGTACACTTCTTGTTGTTTTGTATAATGTAGCTAATCACATAGAACAACACTGGTGTTCCTCTTTCTTTCCTTAGATTCTTTATATTTTTTGTATTTTACCTTCTGCAATTTTATTTACCGTCGCTTATTTAGAAAACTCTTCTAACATGTTTTCAACTCTTAATTTTTTTTGAAACACACAATTCACCACCCTCTCTTATTTGTGAAGTCATATGTTCAACAAATGGCATAAGAGATTAACCAATATTTAAAGATATATCGTCTAAGGAGAAAGATAACTTCCAACATACATCTAAGAGGAAGATCTTTTTTAAACACACAACACCTTTTAATAGTAGTATATTTGAAATATGACAAACTAGGTTAATTTTTTTTACTCAAAGTATAAATCAGAGTTTAATAGGAGGCAGTGAATCTCTTGTGGTTTGAGCAACAGTGGTAGCTGCTTCGTGTAAAGAAGCGAAGCATGTGACTCTAGATCCTGTTATTATCGAAAGACTTGGAGGTTAGAGATTTGAGATGTTGAAAATTAGAGTTGATCTGCTATCGAAGTAGATTGAAAATAGAAGATTTGCGGTTTGATCTCCAAAAAATTGTTAGGTTGAGAAACTTTGAAATGGATAATTGAAATGTGGGTGTTCATTCGTGGAAAACACAAGAATCATATCTTATTTCCCACAGACAACGCCACTGTTCCATTATGCAACTAAAATTGATAGGAGATTGGAGGTTGTGCAATGCAAAATTGGACTTGAGTTTCCGATGTAGAGAGAGGGAGAGAGATAAACTGGCTTGTAAGGTTAGAACTCTAACACTCAAGTCAGTATGCGAGTAATAAGAGTGAATAGAGATTGAATTTGAATTGTGTACCTAGAGAAGGATGTACTTTCCATTTATATAGTGGGACGATTGTAATAACCTGTAATTCTTCAAATGTATGATGCATAAAGTCGTTGGATATATCTTGTACCTAGATCTTCTTAGCTCTTCCTCATGATAACACTCATATCCTACGAATAAACTGACAAATTATTGCCTTCTATGTAATGCAATTGTTGTTTCTTCTGGTCGACCCAGAACACCATTATTAAAACATCAAATAAAGTACCAAAAAACACTTGAATGAGATGATAAGAGTCTCTTTCCTCTTATCTAGAGGTCATGAGTTCAACCATAGTCTTGAATTTGAAACAATGTTAAATTTCTTAAAGGAGAGTTTTGCTGCCTATTGTGGATTCACCGACTCAATAATTAATGTTTTATCTAAAAAAAAATACTAATATAATCACTACTTTAAGAAATAATCTTCTATTTTCATTTCTATAAATTTGTGTTAATATTATTGTTTAAGAATAAGATAATATACATTTTTAAAGAAAATAATTTTCTTATAATCAATAAAACATCCAAATTATTTATTATTTTTAAAAATGTGTCATCTTTAACAAGATTTTTATTATCTTTTCATAATAATTTTTTATTTTAAAGTCTCACATTTCATATTCAAAAAATCTTAGATTTAACTTCGGTCATTAATGTGAGATTTTCTATATGGATAATCTATAATTATTTTTAAAAATACTACTATATAATCGGTTTGGAGATATGTTTTAATCCTATTTTAATAAAAAAGTAAAAACAAAAAATAAAAAATATATAAAGTAAAAAAATCTATACATTGAATTATTTTTATCTTATGAATTTTTAATATGGTAAGACACTAACCATATTAATATCACCTAACTCTTTCCATCATCAATTCACACTCAATTTTTCCACATAATATAAAATGTATCATTTAGGTTGAAAATGAAATCACTCCCAAAAAACTATACACTATAATACTTTAACTGGAATTCATCATCTTCATTTTTTTTCCAGCAATGTACAAAACCAAGCTTCAAGAATTGTGTCAGAAGAAATCATGGAGTTTACCATCATACGAAACCACAAGAGACGGACCACCACACAATCCTCTTTTCTTAACTACCGTTACCGTCAATTCCATCCCCTTTACTTCATCAACACCATTGCGAACCGTAAAGTTATCCCAAAACGACGCTGCTTTGCTTGCGTTTAATCATTTCTCTGAACAAAACGATATTTCTTCACCCTTTCTTCCCAATGTCTCTACTTTTCCTCAGCCTAGCCTCACCCCTTCTTTTAATGCAACAATTTCTCAAGGTACTTTTTTAATTTTTGTTATTGGTAGATATTTGTTGAGATATTTTAAGAACCCTAAAATCTAAAATAGATAACACTTCATTAATCTTGAACACCATTTAACATTTGAAAATAATAAAACCCTAAAATTTAAAACACATAACAGTTGCAAACCTTAAACCTAAAACTAATTACTAGTTGTTGTTAACAGTGACGCCTTCACTCTCGTCTTTGCAAACCATAAACCTAAAAGTAATAGTTATTCGCCTTCGATTTTGCCTTCACTCTTTCTCTTCTTTGATTTGTAATCGCCATCTTTTGCCATGGTTTCGCTTTCAACCGTTCTTCTTCTAATTTTCCCTTAAAATTTTTGTTGTTTAAATTTGTAAACTACATTAGCGCCAAATATATGTCACATGGCTAGTTATTTGATTTTGATTAATAAAGCTAACAAAAAAAGACTAGTGTGACGCTGTTTGAAGACACAAGGTATCAAATTAGTCTTTTAAAAAGTTAATGGACCATAATGAACCTTGAAAAAAGGGCGTCATATCTAGAAGAAGAACGCTCAACCAACAAATGGGCGATCTAGAAAGAATGATAAATGAAACATATCAGATGATCACTTCCAATTACACCACTACAAAGAAAAATAAGTCTTTTTAAAGTTGACAATATTTTAGGCGACATCTTCGATATTAACTCGCCCAAAAGGGAGTTGACCAATATTAAAAGACCAATTTATTTTAAAGGAGCCAAATTATCTTTAATATCGGTTACAACACGTAACCACCATATTTTCAAGGCCATCGAATCGCGGTCAATATTAACCATACTCATTTTCTATTTTTGTTTTCTAAATTTTGCGGTACTTTTATTGTTTAACAATAAGATATTAAATCAAAGAAAATAATTATATTCATTTTCCAAAATCAATAAAACATCCAAAATCATTTATGATTACAAAAACACACCTTCTTTAACCATATTTTCCCCATCTTTTCATAATAATTTTACTTCAAAATCTCAAATCTCATACTCAATTTGAAGATATGTCATAATCCTATTTTAATATAAACAATAAAAACACACAAAAAAAATAAAATTTTTATAAAGTAAAAAAATCTATACATTAAATTATTTTTATCTTATGATTTCCTAATGAGGTATTAATAGTACCTCACTTTTTCCATCATGAAATCACACTCAATATTCCGACATAATAAAACGCATCATTTTGGTTCAAATTGATATCACTCTCAAAAAAAACCTACACACTATTCTTCATCTTCTTCTTCAGCAATGTACAAGAACAAGCTTCAAGAACTGTGCCAGAAGAAAGCATGGAGTTTACCATCATACGACACCACAAGAGACGGACCACCGCACAATCCAGTTTTCACCACTAAGGTTACCGTCAATTCCATCCCGTTCACTTCATCGACGCCGTTGCGAACCCTCAAGTTGTCGCAAAACGACGCTGCAATGATCGCGTTTAATCATTTCTCGGAACAAAACCCTATCGCTTCGCCGTTTCTTCCTAATCTCGCTTCTTTTCCTCAACCTAGCTTCCCCGCTCCTCTCAATGCAGCTGTTTCGCAAGGTACGTTTTCGATTTCGTTGCTGTTTTAGGGATTTAGCTTTTTTTCGCACATGCATTACGTTGTGATGAGGTTTTATCGTTGTATTAGGGATTTGATTTGTATGCACTGATTTTTGTTATTCTAGATTTTAATCTTTACAAAAGCTTCATGTTTATTTTCAGTTGGACATGCAGGTTCAGGTTCACCGGTTCGCAGTCCTGGTGTTGGTGATATACTTCCGACTAACAGAGTGTTGCAACCGAGTTCTGAACTACCAGCATGCCAAACTGCTCAGATCAATAGCACTGTTGCAACTGTTGCAGATGTTCCGGACGAACAAGACCTGAAATGTAATTTGATTTCTGTCTTTTGTTTATTTGATTCATTTGACATTCAGTTGAGTGGTATGCAGAATTTGAGTTACTTTTAGCATGATTTATACCAAGGTTTTAAAAAACGGTAGGTTATCGCGATTTCGGTCGGTACAGGTGTATTACGGTCGTCGCAATGTGAATTAATGATAATTTGTTCTTTAATATAGAAAACGGTGATAACGGTATCGATATCGGCATTTGCCAAAACCGTTTTGTCGCGGCCGTATTCGCGGTCGTGGACCGTTTTTCAAAACCCTGAATTATACAAATCTAAAACCATAGGACATTTTTCATCTTCATGAGATAGTTTCCTTTATCCAATATGAGTTTTCATTTGAATGCTTGTGAAAATCTTTGTGTTTTTGGTGCAAGTGATATTTACCAACCTCAGTTTCCTGCTTTTTTTTTTCTTCTTTCAATTTTTATTATTTTTTACCATCGTGAATTGGCCATTGGAACTTTCTACTTTCAGCCCAGTGATTATTGGTATACCAACAGAGTACAGACACTATGCTGGGGATTTAGAAGTTTAAAGGCCCCCATTTTCATCTTTAAAATCAGAGTTATTAATCCCGGATAGCGGAGTGGAGTGGCCGACCCCAAAAATGGGATAGCGGATAGCGGGATAACCGCTATTTGACTATTTTTTAGACTAATTATATGAATAATATATTAAACATATATTTAATGTAAAACCAAACAAAGAAGAGGAATAGAGTTATTAAATGACTATTACTTAAAAAAACATAGGTAATGAAAAACATATATATAATCAAACCAGATTTATTTACTTTAAGGGTAAATTTGGGTTTTGGCGTTCAAAACAGCTCAAACCCGCTCGGGCTGGGAAGCGACTCGTTTCCGCTACCCGCTAAAAATCAAATAGCGGCCGCTAAACATCAAATAGCGGAGGGTCACTGCTCCGGGCCGATATCCCGGAATAGCGGCCGCTATCAATAACTATTTAAAATATCTAGTTACTTGATGCCTCTATTCACAACTCCGTAAATGTATTTTTCATTGTTTTTGTGCTCCATCTTGTATTTTATCATTATAATTATGATATTTGATTCTTCATTGAATATACTATGTATTTACTATAACTTCTGAAGCATTGACATTGAATTTGACAAGTGACAAAATAGGCATGGAGAAACATCAAAGTTCAAAAATTATAGTATTTTATCATTATAATTATAGTATTTGATTCTTCATTGAATATATATACTATATACATCAAATTTCAAAAATTGTATGACATGGTAGAGTGTACACACATAATTGAAAATTTTAGAGAAGGAATCATGATGCATATCTAGATACCTTTCTAACACACCTAGCTTCAAGATTTACAATATCATGACATGTGTTCCGTGTCAATAATACTTAGTATTTAGAAACCAGACCCTAATTAGCCATGTACGAGTTTAATCCTAATGTCGAGTTAAAAAATCAAATACATGATGAACATGTTTCCTCTGTGCATTGGAACAATTTTCATATCGGCATGTGCCCTTGCTCTAAAGAACATAACATGTGTTACAATCTCAATGGTTTGTTGAATGGCAATGTTGATATGTGAACTTTAGAAAACATTAAAAAGCAATGGTCCTTAATGCTTTAGGTAGGGTTGGATACTTGGATACATAGATCATCCAAGCGATAGTGAGAGAAACCGAGAAAGAGGAAGTTGACAATACCAACATAACATATTTGGTCTTTTTTGTTACTTATCCTTCCACTACAATGGGTTTATATTCTTTTGTTTATAGTTAATCATATTGATTATATTACTCATGGGTTTGACTTTTTGACGTTCAACTTTGTCGTAGTTATGGTTCATTTGTACAAGAATCAGCTCCACACTTATGCACAAAAGAGAGGCTTACGTCTTCCGGAGTATGCTCCTCAGTGGGAGGGTCCACCTCATGCCAAACGTTTCAGGTGCAAAGTTACAATTGATGGACAGACCTTCCAGAGTCCTAAGTTCTATCCTACAGTGAAGGAAGCTGAACACGCAGCAGCTGAAATTGCTTTTAAATCATTATCACCAAATGGAGTTCAAGAGGTTAGGCTTAATCATTTATGACCAGTTAGATAACTTTCTCACTCTATAACTTAAACTCTTTTGTTTAGATCTCTTTACATCCATGGTTGTCTGAATTTCAGGATGAACTTGTGGTATACAAGAATCTCTTGCAAGAGTTAGTTCAAAAGGAAGGATTTCGATTGCCTGTTTATAATACCAATAAATCTGGCGAGGCTCACAAGCCTACATTTATCTCGCAAGTGGAGGTAGAAGGGGCGGTATTTACAGGTCAGGAATCTAAATCCAAGAAGCAGGCAGAGATGGCTGCAGCCAAGGTTGCTTATACAACTTTGAAAAAACGTAAAGGTATTTTTATAATATTAGTGTCATAGTGTTCCATTCTGACATATGCCCATAAATATGGATAATAAAAAATCCGAGTCCCTGAGGCCTAGTTTCTTGAAAGTTGAATTTGACGTATAAGAGTATGGTTATGGGGGGTAAAGGATCTTATTTATATCCATCCCAACATGCATTTGATTGTTGATCTTACTCTTTACCAAAAAACAATGTAATAGGAAGTACGGGGTAGTGTAGTCTAGGGTATCTGTAGATTTTTATTTTTGTACTCGTATATTTGTTTACCTTGTTATTGAGTACTCATAAATCAGATCTTATTTGGCATGATATTTTTGTGTTAATGGTCTAGTAGTACAATGTTAACTGAAAATAACTAAACAAGATTGTGTAGTCTTTGGTGTTGACCAATTAGAACCGTGTATGATTGCTAAATATCCATAATTAGCCTACTTAATTATATGTACATGTTTCTTCTTTGCACTTTACCTTCTTTATCTTCTATTTACTTTGTGCCTTTCCAAGTGTCCTGTTGCCGGTGGCTCTGATTGTAGACTAGTGACAATTAATACCATCTTCAGTATTAAGAAATCACTGGATAACCTTTGAGCTATTCAAAAATAGATATTGCATCCTTTTTTAGGAAAAAAATGTACAAAAAGTACAACGTAGTAAAGTGAACATGGCAAAATATAGCCTGGTTGCAAACTTTTTGAACTTTTTTGTAGGATGAACACCAGGAATAAAACAGAGAGTTCGCCCTATCCCATCAATGCAATAAAGGCAGAAAATTATCCTCAAATGTTTTTGCATTACGCTCTAGCTAAATAATCAAAATAAACAAAAATATTAAAAAGATTTAAACTACTAAAGCATAATCTTGACTAGAACTCTTGAACTGTAGTTTTGTTTTGTTTATCTAGTTATTGGACTTTACTGTTTTCTTCCTCTGTAGAATCAAAATAATAAGAGTACACTTCTCAATTATAGTGACATCTACTGATCTACATCATTTTTTTGTTATCATCATTATCACCATCATCATCATCATATTAAGATAAAAGAGACTTTTTTTTTCTTTCTATCTAGTAGACATAATAATACTCACAGTACTTTTGTTTGTCAGCTCATGATGGACAAGCTCCCGAGTCTTTACCTAACTGCTCAAAGGAAAATGTCATAACTGGTTTGCAACACCATTCTAATGGAGAAACATCTGTAAGCCCTGGATTAGTCGTCCAGAGTCCACCTAACATAGATAATGGTGAGTCATCAAAGCCCTTGTCATTTCTACCGTGTGCTCACTTCTGCAACGAAATTGTCAATTATTTATCTTTTCTGGCAGCATTTTGTAGGCTGTCGTTTGTGTAAAGTCTATAATCTAGAGCACAAGTTGAAGAGAATTTTAAAAAAAGGAAAAGAAGTATCCTCACCCCTTGCACTGTGTTTTGAGGTTGAGAAGTAACAGTCACGAGACTTAAGAGAAGTATCCTCACCCTTTACACTAATCTCGTGATTGTTACTCCTCTTTCTTGTGTTGTCTTGTTTATTTGTGTAAGGGGTTAAACCAAGTCAAAAACAATTAACAACTTACATATTCATTGCTGACTTAATAAAGTCAGACAATGAAAGAGTACACAGTTTCTAAGATAGAGCAGTATGAGGATACGGTTCCACCAAGTAGTTCGATAGCCTTGGAACTCCCCTTTCCAAATTCCACTATGAATTTCTAAGATAAACTGCACCTGTTCAGTGTCTTTCCTTTCTATTGTTACACACCACCCAGAACTGAATAGACATAGATAATTACATAATTAATTACTGCTCACAGCAGTAATGCCCCATAACTAGCAGTCATTGTCCCATAAAGAAACTGCCCCATAACTAGCAGTAATTTTGTAATTTTCCCATAACTGACATAATCAATTTTGCCCTTTCCTCTTACACACATTTCGAATAAGAGGTCTAACAGACGCCTTCTGACTTTTGGGGGTTTCTTTCTCGCTTTCTGAGTGCTTTTCATGTTGTTCAAACCATTTTATTGTTTATATAGTTTAAGGTCGTTCATTGATACTTTCTCTTCCCATGTCACTCGCACACGCCCTTGTGCATTATATTTCTTGAATGATTAATGGAGTACAGATTAGTATTTATAGAATCAGTTAGAGAAACTAACTCTAACTGGCTAAAAGCATCTACAATGCTAGCTGTCAATAGATAGTTTGTTAAATTCACCACAGATGTAACATGTGAAAATTTATCTATTCATTCTTTAGAGTCACTATATATACACATTACAAGACTACCTCTTTACAATCTGTTACAAAATCTACTAATCTTCAGAATTCCAATCATAAGTGACTCCTAAATATAAGGCAACTGCAACAGCCAATAACAACACATAATTGTGCAATAATAACAATAACCTCCACCAGTGGAAGATAGAGCAAAATATGCCATAAACCTCAATAAATCTATAATTGTGCAATAATAACAATAACTTCCACCAGTGGAAGATAAAGCAAAATATGCCATAAACCTCAATAAATCTCAATACAGTTGCAACTATATCTAGAAAGAACGCCAGTTGAAACTAACTATATCCGATAGTGAACCATCTCTAACATTCCCCCTTACAAGTTGAGTCTGTCTTGATAAGGCTGAGTATGTCAAACACTTGAAGCTTGTCACGCAGCAGAGAGAATTTGCAGCAGAGAGAAGTTTTGTAAGGGCCTCAGCCCACTGATCTTGTGCTGGTACATGGGAACCTACCAAACTCTTGCTTAATACCTTTTCTCGGAGAAAAGATATCTAGCTCCATATTTTTAGTACGGTTGTGTAGTTCACTAGTGTCACTTTGTCCCCTATTCCTCATAATGTGAAAGTGACAGAAGTTGATACTACAGCTTCTCATAATGGGAACCTACCGAACTGCTGCAGAATTGTTGTTCTGTCAGAAACTTCAAGTTGTGATGGTCTTTTCGAATAATAAAATGTTCCCCTAACAAATAAGGTCTTCATTTCTTGACTGCCATGACAAATGCCTTCAGCTTTTCAATTACTGATTTCTCTTGCGCTCTATCTGATAGGGTGTAATCCAAAAAGCCAATATCTTGGGTGTTTATCAGGCTGAAACGAACATGGACCAGCCTCAAGATGAATTCTTGAGTACCTACTCTTTTTGGATGAGATGCCATGACCATTGCCTTCAGCTTTTCAAAGCCGGGTTTCTCTTACGCTTTTTTAGGATGTTAACTGTATCACTATAAGCTACACGAAGCTGTATTTCTGACCAAGTTTTTACACAGTTAGGTGGCAAACTTGGCAAGTACATCTCTAACAAGAGGATCTACATGACCCTGATCTATTATTTGTTTGTTTGCCTCAGGGAATGAAAAGAGCAAAAGTTTAATTAAGAAATCATATGCCAATATTTTACGTGCCTCATGCTTTCTATAAATATACTCTATTCTGCGCTTTGCCTTTATATTTGGAAATTATCTACTACTGTTAAACTGTCAACTTTGAATGGCATTAGTCTAAGGTGAGAATAAGGTGTAATTTCAATATTTAGTTTGCAATGTATTGATGATAATCATGTCTCTGCTAACATTATGCGTTTGAAGGAGATAAAGTTTGAACTTAAAACACATGATACTGCAATTCTATATTCTGATATTGTTTTTGTTACAGAGGAGAAAAAATCGCATTCAACTGGAAATATGAATGGCTTCTCAGTAGTTTCTTCCTCAACAGAATGCAAGCCTATTCCTTCATACTTTGACCGCGACAATGTTGATGTTGGGACTAGTAATATGGCAACTGCAGAAGACGACAGCCCCCCTTTGCGCCCAAAAAAGGTCATTGTTTATGCAAAAAAGACAAATGTTGATATTGAAAATGGTGGTGCTTTGATGCAGATCAGCGACGACAAGTGGGCTGCTTACTCCTATTCTCGTCAAGATGATTGAAAAGCTGCAAGCTTCTTGTCTGAATGGTATTTTATGGCAATTTGGGATTAATGCTTATAAGCACTCTGATAACTATATACATTACTTTTTGTACTTTTTATTTGCTTCAAGACTCTTTTGGTCATGAAGTCTAGAGTTTATAATTCACCTTTTTAAAGATGAACAATTGGAATGTCGCAGTTTTGAACCCGCGCCCCGGCATTTGTTTCAAGACTTGATAGCTAGCTAGCTAGCTCACCGGCTCACTCAGTTATATATTATATGTTTCCCTGCCCTCAAATAAGACACATTTTCTTAAGAGTTATTGATAAAGACACATTTTCTTAAGAATTATTGATAATTTTAATAAGACATTTATTGTGAGAAGAATTTAATTTTTTATTCTCTCTTTACCTTATCTTAAACGAAGGGGAAAATTAACTCTCAAATCTCAATCTTACTATTTGTAGTTGCTTTGTTTCAAATAGAGAATAAAGGGAATGCGATTTTCTCTAATAACTTATGATAGTTACAATTAGGGGAGGAAGACATTTTTTTTATCAAACAATGTTGGTTAGGATAATGATTTCCTACGACAAGCATTACGTTGTAATCAAAATCGGTTGTCGATTCTCAAATCAGTGATCAAAATTGTTTTTTTGCATCAAATATCTTTACAAATCTTTTTGTCTTTAAATGAGCGTCCTCAAATATCTTTACAAATCTTTTTGTCTTTAAATGAGCGTCCTCTATTGAAAATTGACAATATTCCATTATATTAATTAGTCTTAAAGTCGGATATCAAACTGACAATATTCCATTATATTAATTAGTCTTAAAGTCGGATATCAAATTTTCAGATAAAAAAACCTACTCCCTCCGTTTTTTATTATAAGTCGTTTTGAAAAAAAAATTTGTATTTAAATATAAGTCGTTTTACAATTTCAATGAATAATTAATGCTATTTTTCCTATTTTATCCTTAAATATTTATTATTCTCTCTTTTCAATTATATAAATTTATCTTCCACATGTCATTAATGAAAGATAATTTTGTAAAAACCTTCATAATTTCTCATTTTCATACAATAATTATTATTTTTCTTAATCTGTGTGAAAAGTCTAAAACAACATATAATAAAAAACGGAGGTAGTACATTCTAGTGTCCGGTTAAGGGAAATGATCCCGACCTAGAATCAAGAGAGTATCTTAAGAATAGTAATCTAAGCATATGAAAAGGGCAAAAGGCTATCAAGAGCCTATATATACGGGACAAGATAAGGAGCAAAGACCTAATCACATGAAGCCTACAGAAGAAGGAATTGTGGAGGTGAGACCAAGGAATAGGAACCTAAGCTCATGACAAAAATTACAATGTTAACAATTTAACATGTACAAACATACTAGAAATAAAAACTAGAATATATATATATATATATATATATATATATATATATATATATATATATATATATATATATATATATATATATATATATATATATATATATATATATATATATATATATATATATATATATAGAATAAGTAACACTACAGTTCAAGAGGTGACCAGCATGGCAATATCATAACAAGTGGAAAGAACTATGTTTGATGGAATATGTGATCCCGCTAACTTTTTAAATGAATAAGTTAAACTCAAAACAACATTTAATCCATTTATTATTCATCTTTTGTTAAGACATTGACAAGTAGACCCTAAATAACCAAACAAATCCTATGTTTCTGACTCAACCCTATGTATAATAGCTGCATAAAAAACTAAAAGAAATAGCCAAAAAGACATAACAACAAAAGTTACAATATGGTTTGCACATAAAGTACTTCAAAGATAGTAAATTTCACTTTACTTCTTAAAAAGAGACATAGTTTTTTAGTCAATTATACAATTATATGATACAATTAATTAAGTTAAACAAACTTTTCAACTCATACAATACAACTCAAAAGTCAAAAGTCCGCGTGACCTAATTCAACAGAAATACTGATATTCTGTCCTGAATTCGAATCCAGAACCTCACAGTTTTATGCGTAATAATTATGGCCGGCTTTGTCTAAATACTAAAAAGAAAACACATATGAATTACATTGTTCTTAACAAGTTTTGTTGCTAATTGGTAAAGATGTAAGAATTACATTGTTCTTAACAAGTTTTGTTGCTAATTGGTAAAGATGTAAGAAGGGGTAGAGGATTTTGTAGCCAATGCAACTAAAAAGTCTCTATAGTCTCCACATGGAATGCTTTCAAATATAACATCACCAAGTTCTTTCTCATACTTTTCCTTGAAAACACTTCTAATCTCATCCATGTCTATATCTGCCCTGCACACAAGTGTTCTTGCCAAAGTTCCAATGTCCCTTTTCCCCTTTTTGATGCTTGTACATAATCCCTGCCATTATTAACTCAAATTGTGAATTCATTTCTAATATTCAACTAGATTAAATATGTTTCTGATCTCATTAAAATTGATAAATTTTGATTTTTTTAGAAATTTCACGTGTGTTTTTAGTTGCTCGTCTGTATTTTTCGAAGGACTAAAAACGCACTATTCTTCTGTAGGATTAAACAAAGATAAAAAGGGTTACCTTTGCATAATAATGTGCTTGATTGCAAATACACTTCACAACCACCATTAGAGCTTTACCAAATTGTCCATAGTTTCCTCTCTTGATAGACTAAAACATAAAATGCATTGTAGATACATAAAACAATTTTTTTTCAAACAAATTAAAAAATATTGAATAACATAATATAACTATTTAGTACCTTTGTATAGTCATGTCCATAAATATGTTTATAACTCAAAAATGTTAACTTCAATTGTTGAATACTCCTCTTGCTTAAAATTTCTAGTACAACAGCTTCATCTATAGCTCCTAAGCTTCCCTCTCCAGTTTCATATAACCTCCTTGCATCACATTTTGATATATGATGGCTAACATCTACTTGGTGAGCTTTATGTGATGCTGACAATGCCATAAGAATCTACACATTCAAAATCAAATCTCATTTTCTTCGAAGATAGCGTTAAAGAATCGAGTTAAGAGTTAAAGAATCGAGCTAAAACCCTAGTAAAAGAAAAATATTAACATGAAAAACCTTACCTTTTGAAATGGATGTGGTGGGTCTAAGTTCATAATATCTTGATCCAATTGTCTTCTAAACATTTTATGATAAGCTTGTGTGATGAGACCAACATGACTTGATTTTCTACCTACAAAAATTTCCACAAGAGCTTTGAAATTGGTTTCATCTTGTTGGAGAGCTTCTCTAGCTATAAAAGCATCTCTATCATGTGGACAAAGCATCCATAGAGACAAAGTAGAGAATTTCATAGAAGAAAAGAAATCATCTTCATCATATTTTTGTAGTTGGTTTATCAAGTCTTCACCATACACTTCCTTATAAGTTTCTCTTAGTTGTTTTCTTTCAAGGATGGTTAAGGAAGCAAGTGATGGAATTAGTTGGGTTAAACCACTTAAAGAATCATGAATTTTCTTGCAATCAAGCTCAAAGTTATTGTTTGTCATCATGGTTAGAATGTTGGTACTAGGCATATGTATGTGGAAAAGAAAAGTATAGAATGGTTGGTTATTTATGTTTGATGAAAGTAGGTAGTTTAGTTGACAATTTGACTTGTATTTATGTATCTATTACTTGAAGGGCAAGGCAAGAATACTACTTTTTGGAAAGGTAATTGGTAAATAGTGGACTAAGTTTTTAAAAAAAGTCGGTTACGGCGAAAACGGCCATGACAAAACGATATTAAAAAAATATCGATACTGATATCATTATTCACTGTTTTTGTAATTAATTCACACTATAACATAACGATCACATTCAACATCACTATTTATGTACGGATTGAAATCGCTAAAGTCTTTACCCGTCATTTAAAATCTCGGGTGGACTCATCGGCCATTACAAAACAATTATAAGTTGATTTTAAGGGTTTAAAATAATTATGTTTCTCTTTGAATGGAATCTAAACTTAGTAAAGTGGTGATTCAAAAAGGTTAAAAAAGATGAGTGGTAAGTGAAGTTTCTTTGTATTGAGTTGAGAGGGTAAGTGAAGTTTCTGTGCAATGAGTTGATGGTGATGTGTAACGCAGGTTGTACTTAAAATATGCTTGCCATGTGAAGTTTGTTTCTTAGCTTAAATTGTCATTGGTGTCCAAGTAGACTATGAGTCCACCATCATACCTTTACAGCACCTTTTTCAGTACTCATGTCCTAAAATCAACCACTTTGTGACTTCTAATTAAATATGAGTTGAAGTTTGATTTTATATTAGGTTTAATAGTACATTTGATCTTTTTATTTTTTATCTCTTTTTCTAAATTTTGTCCATCAATTTTAAAATTCAGTTTTTTTTTTCCATCCATTTTTTATTCTTTGGGATTTTAATTTTCCTTTCAATTTGATATCAAATTTTAATGACAGTACATCAGACTTGAAGATATGTCATGGTCACATTTACAAAATTTTATTTTAGATTTTTTTTAATATTTATAATTTTTTTTAATAAAAAATATTTATTAATATTAAAAATAAAAATATCAATTAAATAGTTATGTATCCTAACCTCCTAGATCAATTGAAAGAAACATGCATGTTCTCAAAGATTGATTTATGGTAAGGGTACATCAAATTCGAGTGAAAAATTCTAACGCACCAAAAACTGCATTTATGACTCGATATGATCATTATGAACTTCTAGTAATATGCCCTTCAGAGTGACCATTACTCCTGCTTTATTTATGGATTGCATGAAACGAATTTTCCAACCATATCTTGATCAGTTGGTGGTAATCTTTATAGACAATATCCTAATTTACTCTCGTACTCCACCAGAGCACGAGGAGCATTTGAGAATTATTCTATCAGTTTTGTGAGAAAAGAATCTTTTTCGTAAAATTTAGTAAGTTTGAGTTTGGGATGTCAAAAGTGAAGTTCCTTGGTCATGTTATATCCCAAGGAGGTGTGACGGTGGATCCTTCGAAGTGGAAGTTGTGAATTATTAGGAAAGACCTAAGAACTCGTATGAGGTTAGAAGCTTCTTAGGGTTAGCTTGGTATTAGCGAAATTTTATCATGGGATTTTTTCAGTTGGAGTTGTCATTGACCTAACTCACTTGAACAGAAGCTCATTTTCCATTGGTATTCATAGTGCGAATGGAGTTTTTAGAAGTTTAGAGAAAAAATTTAAAACGACTCTCGTTCTAATAATTCATGATCCTAATAAGCCATATAAGGTGTTTTGTGATGCTTCGAAGAAGGGATTATGATGTGTGTTGATGCAGAATAGCCAAGTCGTAACTATGCATCTCGGTAGTTGAAGCCCCGTGAAGAAAAGTATCCAACACATGATCTTGAATTGACTGCAATTATCTTTGCACTCAAGGTGTGGCGACATTACTTAAATGGAGTATATTTTGAGATGTTTAGTGATGACAAGAGTCTGGAATATCTATTTGATTAGAAAGAATTGAGCAAGCATCAGCGAAGATGGATGGAGTATTTGAAGGTGTCGAGGCGTGAAAAATACTCGAGCGAATGAACGCCTGAAATTCAATGAGGTCGCCACCGAAGTTTATTTAAAAGGGAAAATGTCAAAACCCTAAAAGAATAAACATATGGTCATCACATCAAAATTCAAGTTCGGGAGTCAATTATGCGTGGGGAAGGTATTAGCATCCCGCGACATCCGTTATAATCTACGAGAACCGTCTAATTAGTTTTGCGAATAATAGTGTTAGCCTAAGGTATTTGAATTTCTTCTAACTTATTACGACTTATTTATAGAAAAGAGTACAGGGAAAAAATAAGTTTTTAATTAGGATGCTTCACGAGATGTTAGATCTCGCTCCTACGTATCCCCAAGTGCGATGGGAACTCAAAACTACATACTTCTGGGTAGAAAAAGTTTATTTATTTTTGGTTGATTTTAATTGTGAAAATGAATTTAGGCGTGTTTGGGCGGTAAAAAAGACTCATCTATTATAAAAAACTCGTACTTAAGTGATAAATGCTTGTTGATAAAAGATTCGCACTTGGGAACGCTTGCTTGAGAAATTTCTTGGTCCCGCACAGGCGGAAAATAGATTTTGATGGATTGAAATTGTTTTTAGGTGGAAGAAGAATAATCGACCTTAAACAAGGTGTACACCTTACGTCTGATTATTCAACGACAAAGCGGATGTACATCTGATTATCCTTTTCCATTCGAGTTTTAATTAAAACACTTTTGGTGGAAGACGAATAATCGACCTTAAACAAGGTGTACGCCTTGCGTCCTATTATTCGAGGATAAAGAGGATGTACATATGATTACCCTTTTCCATCCGAGTTTTAATTAAAATGCTTTTGGTGGAAGACGAATAATCGACCTTAAATAAGGTGTACACCTTGTATCTGATTATTCGAGGATAAAACGGATGTACATCAAATTAACGTATTTCATTCAAGTTTTGATTAATGATTCTTAAACGGAAGACAAATAACTGACCTTAAACAAAGTGTACATCTTGCATTCGATTTGAGAACAAAATGGATATACATCCGATCACCCTTTTTTATATAATATTTGACTTAAAAAATAAAGAAGAAAGCGACACTTAAAGTGCTCGAATCGTTCATGGGATAAACCTAATTAATTGATTGATTTGAGAATTTTCTTGTGCCATGTCTAATTCTAACAAGCAAGTAGACATGATAAAACAAATAAATGAGCCCAAATGGACATACATGACTCATCCCAAACTCTCCAAAGTCCATAATTAGAATTACAAAAATTAATTCAAATAGAGTAGAATCAAATATACGAATGAGTAAAAAAAAATAACGAAAAACAAAAGTAAAGAGAAGCAAATATAACAAGTAAACATGGAGTGCAAATGGAGTGTAAATGGAGAAATGTGAAATATGTTGAGTAATTCTTATGGCGTTATGAATTTGTGGGCTTAAGGCCCAACAACATATAAAATAGGGGGTGCAATGACCATGGGCTTAAAGATTCAAGCCCAAGACAAAACTTAAGACTAATTATTTTATCTAAATAACAATTTTTTTAGATAATATTTAAGTAAAAGAGGTAATGAAAATAAATAAATAAAATACCAAATTCACGTTAGGGATGACAACGAGGCGAGTCAGAGACGATTATTACCTTCCCAAATCCAAACTCGAGTCTCTAAACAATTTTCGTTCTCCGTCCCAAATCCAAATGTAGATGGAGAATTAAAACTCAAATTTGACCCAAACGAGTTCGGATACTCCCGCCCCGCTACCATCCATTTAGTGAAATCAATTTTTCTTAATAAAAATGTTTATTTTTCCAAAATAAAATTATATTTTAAATAATAAAACAAAACAATTTCATGCATACATTTAAAATATTTTAAATAATAAATACAAATCAAATTATTAAAATACTGATCACTTATTTAATATTTTAAATTATAAAAAATAAATAATACTAATATACATAATAAAATAAACGGGACGGGTCCGAGGGCAGGTTCGTGGTGGGTATTAGTGTCTCAATTACCTAACAGTCTCCATATTTTGTAATGAGGGAAAACTCAAACTCAATTAAAACAGATTTTTTCAGTCAACTTTATAGCAGGTTCGGGTGGTTAAAAAATATTGAATGAAGGTGGAGTTGATTGAAAAATTGATGAATGAAGATGAAGATTAGAGAGTGAAGTATGAAGTTTGTTGAAAGATTGATGAATGATGAAGATGGATGTGAATGAAGAATATGGTGAAAGATTGAAGATGAAGAATGATTTTTGGGAGTGAAGGTTGTGGTGAATCTCAAAGTTGTGAAGTGAAGTTGGTGAATTTTGGTTGAAGATAGATTCCATGAAGGTGAAGTTGATGAATGGTTTTTATAAATGAAAAGTGGAGCTAAAGTTTGGTTAGGAGTTAGTTTGAAATGAAATGCAAATATTTAGAAACTTAAAATGAAATGCAAAATTTAGAAGCTTGAGTTAAAATGCAAATTTTGGAAACTTGAAATGAAATGCAAATTTTAGAGTACCTTCAAGATGTATCTATAAAACCTCAAATGAACCAGTATCAATATTTTCTTTCTAACCTATCACTTGATAGAAAATCACGCAGCTAAGACAATTATCGATCAAATCTAAGCTGCTAAGCAATTTGCAAATAAGTTATTATTCTTTCTTAAAATACTAAGGATCATACATTAACCAAATTTTCTATGACAACAAAACTTACAAAGGTTCACTCGAGTTTGCTGTTTCATCCATGAGTATTAACAACTTCCCAAACAAAATTTCTTGGAACTGGTTTAGTAAAATCCCATGAAGTTTGCAGTTTTTTACATAGTATAGTCCCACATCGTTTTCTTTCTGTATAAAACATTTGGTGTATATATTGATTAAACAAACACTGTAACTAAAATGGTTGTGGACTGCAGTGAAAAGACTTTGCAAATGAATGGTCTAGAGGCCCAAATTTATGATCTTGAAATCCTCTAAATAAATTTCTAAACAAAATTCTAAGAAAACTTAATTAAAATAATATTTAATTAATTAAAAATATTGATAAATTAACTATCCTAATTAATATTGTCAAGTAATTATAATTTTTTTTATCCTAATCATCATGCCGTATCATTATTGAGGCAACCACATGGAGGGGACCATGAAAATCTCAAGTGCCTTGAAGTTTAGGGACCACAAAGATGACTTTTAAAATAGAGGGATTAAAACTTAAAAAACATGAAAATAGGGGGACTAAAAGTGCATTTAAGCCAAATAAATAACATCACATAATTAGTAAAAATTAAACTTCATCATGCCTGAATCCAAAACGTTTGCAAATATACTCCACTAATTCTGCTTGAAGTTTTCCACGAACTCATTTTTAAGGAAGACGTGCTCTTCTTTGTAGCCTTGTTGTGAGATTAGGATGAGGATTATTAAATGTTTCATTTGGTGAAATGTTGTTATCCATATTATCATAAAGCGTAATCAAAATCAACTATATATATATATATGTGTCTCTCATCTTAAACAATCATGTTGTATAATATGATGCAAGCATATATTGTAAGTTTCAGGGTTTCCATGTGCCAAGCATGCTCTGTACCACATATAATTGCAAATTGAGACTAAAGCACTCCAAATGCCCACTCTGCATCCTTTTCAGATGATTCTTGAAGTTGGGAAAATAATTTTCAATTTTCTCCTTGAGGCATTGGAATGATCTTGACAAATGTGTCCCACTCAAGATATATAACATCAGCTAGATAATACCCCATATTATATGGAGTTCCATTAATAGTATATTATACTGTGGGTGCTTGTCCTTCCAAGACATCGTTAAACACATTTGATTGGTTTAGCATGTTAATGTCATTGTTTGAATCTGAAATACTAAAAAATGCATGCCAAATCCATAAATCTTGTGATGCCATTGCTTCTAGCATGATCATGGGTTTACCATGATCACCTCAACAAAACTGACATTTCCATGCAACTGGACAATTTTTCCATTCCCAATGCATGTAATCAATGGAAACTAATATATCTGGAAATCCACGTGCCTCCCCATTTGTAATAGAAGATCAACATCATTTTTGTTTGGCCTTCTCAGATACGTATCTCCAAATACCTCGTTCATGCCCCTTACGAATATCTTTTAAGCACTCAACCGTTGTGCTTTCACCAATTTGAACATATTCTTCTACAATGTCAACAGGAGATCCATCTACTAACATACGAATAACAGTTGTGCATTTTTGCAATGAAAAAAAGGTCCATTTTACCAATTGAATTGTTTCTTATTTGGAAATACCCTTCATGGTTTCCATGGGCGGTTACAATTCGAAGAAACTTATGCCTATGCATTTGAAACCTTTGTCGGAATTGGGCATCTGTGTATACTCGATTATCAGAGAAATAGTCATTAAATAATAGTCTATGCCCTTCTTCATGACTTTGATCTATCACTACTCTTCTTCTTTTAGGCCTAGTAGAACTTCCGTGTTTGGATCTTCTCCTGCCATTGTCTCCAGCTTTCCCTGCTGTTCCAAATCTAATGGTTAAGAAATAATAAAATACTATTGATTTAGGAGAAAGATAAAATCAGAAAGTAATCTAAAGGCTACAATTAGTGTTGTTCCTAAGGCAGTTGAGAATAAATTGGAGACGATCCATATCCAAACTTCCAGACTGTTCTTCCTTCTTGAGCATTGATAATAATAATTGCTCATCAGTTTCATCCATAAACTCATATTTTATCAACTCCTAAAATAATCCGTTGAGATCATATGAATTATTTGGATCCACTAAAGTGAGAAGAGATTTTTATAATGAGAGAATAAACTCTTAGGAATGATAATGTATATAAAGATACTTGAATAACAGCTAGCTTGACTAACGGCTAGTTTTAATAACGACTAGTTTGACTAACGACTAGTTTGAATAGCGATTCGTTTGATTAACGGCTAATTTGACTAACGACTAGTTTGACTAACTGTTAGTTTGAATAACAACTATATTTATTATGAAGTAAAGTGATACTAATGACCATTTTACAAAAAACGTTGATACATAATATGTAGTACATAATATTAATTTTAATCGTACTATAATATGACAATATTTTTCATGAACCTGACGTTGACTCTCATTCATCTTGGATGTGTCTCACTTGATGAATTGCATTGCCTTATGCTCTTTCTCTTCCTTCTTTAACATGTTTTCTTCCCCCCTAAATTGTGCTATTTTTTCCATGACTGGTACTTTTTTATCCCTTGTTCCATGCACCGACGTAGACAATGGTTCAATTGTAGTTGCATTTTCCTTCACCTTTCCCTTCCTTTTGCCGCCTTTTGTCCCATCAGATGCTCCAGTGGAGATGTTGAGTTATATTCATAACTGGAATGTGTATCAGGGTTAGGCGATGATGAATATGCTCCACTAGTTGAAGTTTTTGTTCTTTTGAAAGAATTTTCATTAGATGCTCCCATCCATTTAGGTTTATCTTTTAACAATCGCCATGCATACTCAAGATTGAATGACACACCTTCATCTTAATCATGAAAAGCATGTGCATTAGCCATGATATCTTTCTCCAAGGTGCCACTTTTCTTTCCATGAACAGCTAGTTTGTAACACTCAACAAATTTTTGAACCGAACCATTTATTCAATTCCATCAAAATTTTAATTGACCAAATTTCTTCTCTCTTGAGTGCTAACAATAATGGTTATAATTAGCAGCAATTGTTATCCAAAATCTTTCATATTTTTTATCAACTACCACAACAGGATCCTTTGAAACATAATAAGAAGTATATCTTCATCCCTTGTGAATAGCTCTCAAGATTTTTTTGAATCGATGGTCTTTCTTTATCTTCAAGTGTAATATTTTCAATACCAACTTGAGTTGAAAATTATGAGACTTGACATTCGGACATAAACCCAATCGGTGTTTCATGTTCATGGCGAGAAGATTCTACACCTTGAGTATATATGCATATAAGGTTTATAAAAACATGTTGGGGTTGGTTGATGATGACTGAAATAAAGCGATATTTGTTGCTAGTGACAAGAATTGAAATTTTTGAGAGTCACATATTAATAATTATATTGATTGGGATCCTTTCACATAAACTAGTGTTATTTTGAAATAATAAGAAAAGAGATGAAATTGTGATAGGAATATTTTGAATCTCATGAATGAAACAATCTCATGAAACAATCTCACAGAGAGAGATGTGCCAAATCGCTTTTGAATCTCATGAATGAAACAATCTCAGTCACAGATTGTGCCTTTTTTCTCCATCCATTGGAATCAAGCAGAGGTCTCTGCATCCAAATGGAATGACACCAAGGTGAGGTGAGAGTCAGGAGATAGTTGGTGCATAGTGAACAACTTATTGATCTTGTAAGTCTAATTCTTAACTTTCTTGTTGTCAAATTGAGGAACCTTGATTTGGAGAGTCTTTATGAAGGAAATGATGTCAGACGATGGTAGAGGTGTTGGTGCAGAAGCAGAAGGGCGACGATGATCGGCGAGGGAAATATCTAGGAGGTGAGCATCATGATAGCCACATATTGTTCAAGGGTGGTGATGAAATGTGTAACACCCTTCTAAACCCCGCGGAAATTTTTTCAAAAATCAGAGTAAAACATGAGAAAGGGCATTACAACTCCAATAAAATAAATAAACATTCATGTCATGCCATATAAGGAACGATAAACCAAAATTATTCAGGTAGCATGTTAACACAGCGGAATATTCTTAACAACTGAATAATCAGACAACCGGAGTCATAGACTCGTAATTCAACCATAAACCATAAACAAAACAGAAGTTTATCAGCCAACTCTAAAATAACGTTCCCGGTGTTACACGACCAGAGCATGACACAGACCCAACTGACTCTAACGAACTACTTGACGAGCTAATCCTCACCAAGTACACAAGCTACTCCTCAATCTGAAAAATAATAACAGTAAGGGTGAGTTTCATTCGCATTAACAAATGTTATAGGAATATAAACAATACAACTTCATCCATACATTATTCACCCAAATCAATTATATTCAGATCGCATAGCAACATTTATCAAATACAGTCATTCATACCAAAATACACACAAATTGCAACATTGGACAACTTCCATTCATGTTACAATTATACACAACAACCTAATGCAATGCAACTAATGCATGTGGTACCAATCATGGGATAACCCATCTCACCGATCCACCACCATAAAGATTCGGTTACTTCTCTCACTAATTCCACACAATGGGAATTAGCTACCGCTGTCCCACCACCATAAGGGATACAGCCCACAACATGATTATGAAATGCATGCATCAACCACGACATGCTCATCATTTACATCCACCAACAATTCATAATCATTCATATCACAACATACAAGCATAATAATATCACAACCATTTGATATTCACTACGACATAATACATTTAACACCACAAATATATTATCATCTCATCAATCGTAATAGCTAGAAACACCGCATAGTATGTTCGTACCATTACTTAAACGATCACCAAACACAATCCACAAAACCAACAAAAATGATTTTTAAATTATAATCCCCTAATATACATCATAAAATAGGGCATTAATTCATCCACCAGGTACTCGAAACGGCGTACAAAAAGGATTAACGGTTTAAAAGTTACGGATATTTAAAATGTGTATTTTTCCAAAAAGCTTCAGTGGTAACCGGTTACCTGAATGATGTAACCGGTTACATCACTGACAGTAACTTTTATTTTTCAATTTCGCCCAGTGGTAACGGGTTACCTAAATGATGTAACCGGTTACATCATCGCGAAATGCAGTTCTTCGCCTGTTTGAGACCATGTAATCGGTTACTTCCCTCATGTAACCGGTTACATTACTGATATAGCAGAAAAATCACTTTTCTGCAGCACTGTTTTCATCCCAAGTGCGAACCCAATCATCTCAACACGTCCAAAATCTCATCACAGCACGAAAATGCACATTTATACATACTTCTAACAGGTATTAACATCAGTAATCAACATCAAACATCATTCACAACAACTCAATTGCATCATACATCATAATTGAACCTAAAGTTCTACAAATCCCAAAACCCCAAACACCGACATATAATCCAATTCGGAATCCTAACATACGAATTCAATCGAATCATTCATAATACTCATAATAGAGGTTAATGAGAAGAATCCCCCCTTACCTCGATGTCGAAATCTTGGATGCTCTTTCTCTTCGCACTTGCTCTTCTCCCAATTTCACGTTCAATCTTCTCTTCTCCCTTTTGGTTCTCTTTTTACAAAATACTCCTCTTTTCTATTTTTATGAAAATATAACTTTATTTTAGAAAAGGGCTTTGCAACTGATACACCTCCCAACTGCTACTAGCAACACTGGCCCATTAGCCTTATTTCATCCATATTCTCAAATAATTCGATTTAATTCTAATATTTAATAAAAAATTAATTAAATTAAATAAAGAATTTTATGGGGTGTTACAAAATGAGCCAATTGGTCGTCTGTGTGTTGTTTGATGTTTTCTTCCATGGCACATGCCTAAACTATTTCTTCGTTACGCATGATGAAAGCACCGATGTTGCAAATAAGTAAGAGAATACACTCTTAAAGTCAATGCAAAACTCCATAACACAATCACCAAATTTAGCATGTCTTACACAATACAACCAAGGGTGTTATATATGCATCAAACAATAAAAAGAATAACATAACTACTTCCTCTAATTCCACCAGCCTCATAACAAAATTTATTGTCCTTCTTAATCACTTGAGAATTGCCATGATAAAGTCGCATATGCATGCATGCATGCAGGTTTTTTGCGACACTATGGCTCTAGAATACTTTCTTTCAGGGTTTTAAAAAACGGTTGCGGTCGCGTCACGGTCGCGTAAAGGTTTTTGTGATTTCGATCGGTATAAGTGCTGCGACATTGATTGTGGTCGTCACGGTGTGAATTAACCATAATTTATTCTTTAATATAAAAAACGGTGATAACGATATCGATATCGACATCTATCAAAACTATTTTGTCGTGGCCGTTTTCGCAATCGTGGACCGTTTTTTAAAACCCTACTTTCTTCTACATTTTTCACTTGTGTAAATTCTTGTTGGTTGGGTTTGTAACCCATTTCATCAACTTCTAAATGAGTCTTGTATCTCTTAACACCTCCCTTTAACCAAAGCTATCAAGATCTAAGTGTCAACTTGAACTCGACGTCTCAATTTGTCGAGACAAATTCTTATAGAGTAAGTTAATATATCCGATCCAATTGTATTCCTTCAAAATACATAGTAGATCCCACAAATTAAGGAACCATTGTCTCTAAAAAAAAGTGTGAAAAGGTGTTGTTTGTGTCATATCTTCGTCAAAACAAACCATATAACTCTTACTAAAGTTGCATCTAAATAAGAACGGTGACACAAAAGTCATTCCCCTAAAGAATAAAAGTGCTTCCTTTTCATTCTTTGTTAGCATTCCAATGTCATCTTATTTAGAATCCTTTATTTCAAGGGACGGCCATAAAGCATAGGCTATGTTTGACAAAGAATCTTCCCTACTAAGAAAAATACATTATCAAAAGCAAAAGGAGAAATACAACTATATATTAGTATTTCCTAACATGATAAAGTTAAAGAAAATAATTATGGTATTGGACTCTCTAAAGATGCTTCTTGCAGACCAAGATAAGCAAACATCACCTTTTGATGTCTTTTTCTTACTCTTCTCACCTTTCTTTATCCTTCACAATTTTATATTCTTAGCAATATTGTGTGTTTAGCAATATTTTTTCTAGTTGTATGAAAATAAAAAACTTATATATAAGGTTCTCTCCTAAACATAATGTATCTTCTTTCTCCTCTCCACCATTTTCAAACCTCTAAAACTCATCACAATTCACAACCATATCCACAAAAATCTCAAACTATCACCATTTTCATTACTTATTATGCATTACCATGCATGAGATAAGATACACATAACACAACACCTTAAACGCATCGTTTCAAAAAACTCTCTTCACTTCTTTGAAAAACCATTTACACGAAATTACCAAAATGGGCACCGTTCGAAAACTCATAGTAGAAGTAATAGACGCACAAAACCTTGCACCAAAGGACGGTCACGGAACTTCAAGTCCTTACATTGTAATTGACTTCTACGGTCAAAGAAAAAAAACCCGAACCGCGGTTCGCGACTTAAACCCGGTTTGGAACGAAACGCTGTCGTTTAACGTCGGCGAACACAACGAAATTTTCGGCGACGTGTTAGAACTCGAGGTATATCATGATCTGAAACACGGACCGATTCGGAGAGAAAACTCACTGGGTCGAGTTCGACTGAGTTCAACTCAGTTCGTTAGGAAAGGTGAAGAAGCTTTGATTTATTACGAGTTGAAGAAGAAAAGCCTGTTCAATACCGCACAAGGAAAAATCGGATTGAAAATTTATTATGCAGATGAAGAAATTGCTCCGGCACCGGTACCGGAAAAACCAGCATCACCACCGGTGGAGAAGATAGATGAAGCAAAGATTGATGATCCTGAGAAAGTAGAGCCACCACCGACACCGCCGTCTGATCCGTCGCCAGATGGTGAAAAGCTAAAAGATCCACCGGAGGTAGAGAAAACCGAACCACCTCCGAAACCCGAACCAGAATCTGTTACAGAAGGTGAAGATCCTGTGGATGCGCTACCACCGGAAGCATCTCAAATGTCAGCAGCAACTATTTCAAGGTCAAATTCAGAAATCAGATTCAGCGGAATCAACGGTCCACAACCAATCAGAAGATCAGCATCAACGGCTAGTTTTACATCTGAAGCTTCTGTAGACAGCATGTTAATCGAACGGTCCACATTTGATCTCGTAGAAAAGATGCATTATCTCTTCGTTCGTGTAGTAAAAGCAAGGTACTTACCAACAAACGGTAACCCGATAGTGAAGATTTCAGTTTCGGGTTCGGGTCAAACCGTAAATTCCAAACCCGCTTTCAAAACAACGTTATTCGAATGGAACCAAACATTCGCTTTCACCCGCGACACACAGGATTCTTCCCCTATACTTGAAATCACCGTGTGGGACCCACGAACAGAACCTGAATTGGAGAATCATAGTTTGCTTGGTGGTGTTTGTTTTGATGTGAATGAGATTCCCGTGAGGGACCCACCGGATAGTTCTCTTGCACCACAGTGGTATAGAATGGAAGGTGGTGGGGCACAACATGGTGACTTAATGATTGCCACGTGGATTGGTACTCAAGCTGACGAATCATTTTCTGACGCGTGGAAAAGTGATACCTCCAATCACGTGACCTCTAAAGCCAAAGTGTATCAATCACCAAAACTATGGTATCTTCGTGTAAGTATTCTTGAAGCTCAAGATATAACACCGTTAATAACTCCGTCAAAATTTCAGTTTCAAATCAGAGCTCAATTTGGATTTCAAGTGTTGAAAACGAAAACCACCGTTAGTTCAAACGGTGTCGTTTCATGGAATGAAGATCTTCTATTTGTTGTAGCAGAGCCAATATCTATAAGTGATTACATTGTTATAAGTTTGGAAAACCGGCAACCGAAAGCGCCGGTGACAATGGGTGTTGTGAGAATACCTTTGGCGACGGTTGAGAGAAGAGTTGATGACCGGAACGTCGGGTCACGTTGGTTTACGTTTGAAGATTTAAAAGAAGAGAACAAAAACGGTTATAAAGGAAGAGTACATTTACGGTTATGTTTTGATGGAGGGTATCACGTGATGGATGAAGCTGTTCACGTGAGTAGTGATTACCGGCCAACGGCAAGACAACTTTGGAAACCACCGGTTGGAAGTATTGAGATTGGGATCATTGGTTGTAAGAATTTGATACCGATGAAAACGGTAAACGGTAAAAGCTTTACGGATGGTTATTGTGTTGCGAAGTATGGGAACAAATGGGTGCGAACGAGGACGGTTTCGGATAGTTTGGATCCGAAATGGAATGAGCAGTACACGTGGAAGGTTTTTGATCCGTCGACTGTTTTAACTGTCGGAGTCTTTGATAGTTGTTCGATTTTTGAGTTGAATGATTCGAAAATTGAAATAACTAATGACTCGACAAGACCTGATTTTCGTATTGGTAAAGTACGGATACGTATTTCTACGCTTCAAAATGGTCGTGTGTACAAAAACGTGTATCCGCTTTTGGTTTTGACACGTGGTGGTTTAAAAAAGATGGGTGAGATTGAGTTAGCGATAAGATTTGTTCGCACGGTTCAACGGTTGGATTTTCTTCACGTGTACTCTGAGTCGATGTTTCCATTGATGCATCATATAAAACCATTGGGTGTGGTTCACCAAGAGGTGTTGCGAAACACGGCGGTGAAAATGGTGGCGGGACATCTTTCGAGGTCTGAGCCTCCGTTGAGAAAAGAAGTTGTGTTTTATATGCTTGATGTTGATTCACAAAATTTTAGTATAAGGAAGGTACGTGCGAATTGGTATAGGATAATTAATGTGGTTGCTGGTTTGATTGAGATCATACGGTGGATAGAGGATACACGTGGATGGAAGAATCCAACAGCTACGATTCTTGTTCACGCGTTACTTGTTATGTTGGTTTGGTTTCCTGATTTGATCGTTCCGACATTGGCTTTTTATGTCTTTGCTGTTGGCGCATGGAATTATAGGTTTCGCACGCGTGATCCACTTCCACATTTTGATTCGAAGATTTCACTTGCTGATGTGGTGGATATGGAGGAGTTGGATGAAGAGTTTGATACGATGCCAAGTAGTAGGTCGAGTGAAGTAGTGCGTATGAGGTATGATAAGTTGCGCACGCTTGGGGCACGTGTGCAAACAATGTTGGGAGATTTGGCAACTCAAGGGGAACGGGTGCAAGCAGTGGTTACATGGCGTGATCCATGTGCGACTGGAATTTTTATTTTCTTGTGTTTGGTTGTGGCAATGATATTGTATTTAGTACCTTCGAAGATGGTGGCTATGGCTTTTGGATTCTATTATCTGCGCCACCCTATCTTTCGTGATCGCCTGCCGTCACCAGGGTTGAATTTTTTTAGAAGACTCCCTTCATTGTCAGATCGAATTATGTAGATTTTTCTTATTTTTTGTTGAATGGTAAATTAATTTAAAGAGATTTAAAAGTTATACAAAATTGATATGTTATATTATAGTAGATGAAAGGAGGTTTGATTAGTATTTGTCAACCACTTTTAACTATTCTAAAAATGTAATTTTACTTTGAAAAGAAATTTTTTTATCAATTATACAACTTATAAGTATAAGAAATGCTTCCGGGTGAGGCAAAACTAGCACAAAGTACCGATGAAAAAATGCATAAACTATTCTCAAACATTATGCATAAAATACATTAAAGTTTTGTTTGGAAGTTAGGAAGACTAGATTTTGAAAAAAGGGGAAAAATATTGTAAAAATAAAAGAGTGATTTAATTCAAGAGGGTTTTAGATGTTTCATTTTATTCATAATACGAAAATCCTCTAATTTGAGGAAACTTAAAAATTATTTTTTTCTTTATGCGCTCTGGTTCCTAGGGGAATGGGGCTCTAGTAATCCAGAGTTCGTGCCGAGAGGTCATGGCTCTGGCCAAATATTGAGGGAACTTAAACATTATATTGGAGGAGGGTTTGATTTTAAAGGACTTAAATAAATTCTTTAATTATAATCTATATTGTTATAATATTTTAAAAATAAAAAATATATTGATAATAAAAATTCATTTATCATTCTATGCAAACTCATTGTTTTAAAAAAACTATTAAAGATTTCTCTATATTTTGTTTAAATCTCTTTTTTGAAAGTTATCTCTTCTCGTCTCCTCTAAACTCCTAAACAAAGTCTAAAATCCTACCTACAAATCAAAATAACCAAACAATCCACTTCTCTCCCATTACTTGAGATCAATACATTAAGCATATAAAAAATTAATATTCAATACACTTCAAATCAACACAAAAAACTATCACCCTTTTCCAACGAACAAGATCAGTACTAGGATGATGAAAATGACAACAAAATGCTACATCCACACTTTTTCATATCTCCAAGAAATGATAACTAGCTCCTCATAAAAACAACAACCAAAGGGAGAGATACATAAAACACTTCCGTCCTTTAAAAACATCATAAGAAGTGGTAACGCTTTGCCGAAACCACACACATTTGTTACTAACCAAATTCGCCTCGACAGCTGCTGAACCTCCTTCATTAAGGTGGGAGCTTCTCATATAAATTATGGTCTAGCATTTGTCGGGGTTTGATTTTATTCCTTTTATAGTCATAATGAATCTTAAAAACTTGCCCGCCTGAACCACAAAAGAGCATTGGGCGGGGTTGAGACATATGTTGTAGCTTCTGACTGACTTTAGGATTTCTTCTAGGTCACTACATTGATTTTCTTCCTTTGGGATCTTTACGACCATGTCATCAATGTAAATTTCTAGGGCGCGCCCTATTTGATTGAAAAATACAACTTCCACTAATCTCTAATATGTGACAAATGCAGATTTGCTCCCGACAAGTGTTGAGAGCCATAAATTTTTTAATAGGCCTCATACTTTTCTTAAAAGTTTCCATGTACCTAACATGTGAGATATAATGACCCATGCGATGTTGCTCCTATGAATCGAAAAATGTCATATGCACTCTCCTTGATGTCTCTAGCCTTATTTATAGTGTTGCTTTTTTCACCCTTGATGTAACACTTAGTAAGAGCCAGGATTTCATTCATGGAGGCGATGAGCTTCTGGGCAAGAGCTTCGTTAAAATTTTCAACCCTTAAACTGTTCTAAAATACTCTCACAAACATTTATTGGTTTAGGTGAATTACCTTGACCGCCTCATTAAAACAAGCAAGATACTCTCTCAGCGACTCAGAATGTCCTTGGCAAACATTAAACAGACTGGTAGTAGACATCTTTCAATGCTTAGTAGCCGAAAATTTGTGGACCAGTTTTTTGAACAGGTCCTAGTAGTCGGTTGACGAGAGGCGAGGGAGGCTCATGAACCTCCTCAAGGTTGCCTCCTTGAAAGTAATGGATAACAACTTTCATTTTAAAGAGTCGGATGCACCTATTACCGCCATCTGAGTGTTGACCATGTCATCAATGTACATTTCTAGGATGAGCCCTATTTGATTGAACAATATAACGTCCACTAATCTCTAATATGTGGCACATGCAAAATTTCTTCCGAAATGTGTTAAGAGGCATAAAGTTTTCACTAGGCTTCCTACTTTTCTTGAAAGTCTCCATGTGTCTAACATGTGAGATATAATGACCAAGGCGATGTTGCTCTGATGAATCGAAAAATTTCATATGCATGCTCCTTGATGTCTCTGGCCTTCTTTGTAGTATTGATCTTTTCACCCTTGATGTAACACTTAGTAGGAGCCATGGTTTCATTCATGGAGACGCCGAGCTTCTGGGAGAGAGATTCCTTAAAATGTCTAGCCCTCAAACTATTCTGGAATAATCTCACAAACATCTCTTGGTTTGGGTGAATTACCTTTGTCGCCTCATTGAAACAAGAAAGATACTCTCTCAACGACTCACAACGTCCTTGGAAAACATTGAACAGACTGATAGTAGACACTTTCCAATGCTTACTAGACGAAAATTGGTGGACCAATTTTTTGGAGAGGTCCTAGTAACCGGTTACTGAGAGGCGAGGGAGGCTCATGAACCTCCTCAAGGTTGCTTCCTTGAAAGTGATGGACAACAACTTTCACTTTAAAGCGTTGGATGCACCTATGATCGCCAACTGAGTATTGATGGTGGTGGTGTGTTATTGGGGGTCTTTTTTCCATAAAAGCTCACTAGTGATAGCGGTTTGAAGTTTTAGGTACTAGAGCATCCCAAATCTAGAAAAATGATTTTCCCTGACTTCCCAACGAGCATGTGAGAGTAGGGAAGACTGGTTCTTCCTCAAATCTTGGAAGGACAGTTTCCTCCACGACTATCATGACCTAACTCGATTTCTCCTATACACCTCATTGACCGCATGTGCTGAAACAATGGAGGATAATCATAGGTTCGATGGGGCGACCAAGGTCCAATTAGACAATCCGGAAGAACACTCACCCGATAATCCAACAACTTTTTTGTCTCGCTTTCCTAGACCGTCTCTTTATAGGTCCAATAAAATCATCATAATTCATAACTCAATTCTCATTATCTCTAACAACAATAGGAACACAATCAAACTGAAGTTTAACAACAACTAAATTGAAGTTTATGAACATCAAAATAAATAAATATTGAAGGAAAAATAAATTTCAAGAGCAAATAAAAAAAATGCATATATTCTATTGATAACAAAATTTCTTGTTATATATACTTTTAAAAGTAACTTTTCAAGCACATCAAAAATATTAATCTTTGAAAACATAATCACCTGTAGTTATCAACACTATATGCCTTTGCTCTTCTATTAAGTTACTAAGTGATTTATTTTTAATAATTTATTTTTGCAACCTCTCAAGCAACATTTTAAAAAATTGGATAATCGAATCTTATTAAAAAACACCTCTCCAATATTCTGTCCAATTAATTTTCTCACTCACCGGTGGTATATATTATATATATTTTTATATTTACTATTTTGCCCCTTGGTGACAAATTAAGCTACATCTTATAAGTTGACATATATACCCTTTCTTCACTTACACTTACCAAATTTTATCCTCATTATTTGGTTTAACACTAATAAAAAATTAAAAATGGAAGTTCAATTTGTTGTTTCTGTAATGTTTGTTATTGTTGCTTCTTCATCTTGTTTATGTGTTAGATTAACATCAAATGATTTAAGCCACAGCTTCAATGTTCTTGACTATGGTGCTGTTGGGAATGGCAAAAATGATGAATCAAGGGTATGTTTTCCAAGTTACTTCTTCTGTTAAATGAAAAAAAGAAGCTACAACAAATTTGTAAGATGCACATTTCATTAAAAATAGATTAAATGTACCAAATTTTAGTGAAAAATTAAGTTATGATTAAATGTATATATTTTTTGCCTTATCACTACCAATATAGTTCGGTTCGGAAAATTATCAAATGGGCCAAGCCCCTCCTAATCGCAGTTACATTTTTTTTTTAATTATTATTTATTTACTAACTAGTGGAATCTTATAAAGGCTTTTATGGATGCATGGAAAGATGCATGTAGTGCAATTTATGAGAGTTCAACACTTCTCATACCCAAGGAAAAAACATTCATGTTGCAGCCTATGTGGTTTATGGGTCCTTGCAATTCTCCAACTATTTATGTAAAGGTAATAAAGATAAAATTCCAATAATAAATTTTACTCCAAACAACATAATTAAATATAGTTTAGTGTTGTTCTTATTTTGCTTTTTTTTTTTCTTTCAAATTATTAATGTATTGTTGGATTTTGGTAGCTTGAGGGGACTATCATAGCTCCAAGCACCATTGAAGCTTGGAAATGGCCCAATGAGAATGATAGAGGCTCATGGATACGTTTCTCAGAGATAAATGGGCTAGTTGTTTATGGAGGTGGACTCATTGATGGCAAAGGTGCTCCATGGTGGGATTGCTATTCTAATGCCATGTGTGAAAGTGAAAATCCAACTGTAAGTTTTAACAATGTCAATACTTTTACACTGATAGTGTTATATAAATTAAACTTTTTTTCCTAATTGTTGGAGAGAATATGAAAACAAATTAGAGAACATGAATTTTAAATATAAAAAAAAAAATCTTATTTGAAAATTTTCGAAAATTTCCAAATTATTTTTTAAAATCTATTATCAAAAACTTTCATAATGTATTCTTCATAATTTATTGTTAGCTATACTCCTTTTGGTTCTTTATGTTTATTTTAGAGTTTATTTTTGTCCCTTAAATAAAAAGTATTATATTGATCTATCAACTCTTTCAAATATATTAAGTTAGTCTTTTCGTTTAACTAATGATAAAAAAAATTCAAAAATCAATCGTTAAACTCATCAATAATAAACGGAAAGAACAGACCAAAAAAATTAGAGAGGTCAAATTAATCCCTAAGAAAAAAAATCTCTACTTAAAAGTATTTATGTCGCCCAATTTTTGACTGGAGTGCCTATATGTATTATTTGCATCAAGCAAGGCTTACCCCTAGTAAATTCTGAATAACACTTATATCAATGCAATTTTTCATAATTTTTTTTATCATTAACAATACTTTATACATTTTTATCTCTAACAAAAAAAAGACCCTTCAGTTAGTCTCATACGTTCAAAAGTTAATTAGAGTTAACATTTTGATCTCTTACAAAATTTAATTCGACCATGTTAGTCTCATACGCTCAATCGTACAGTACCATCACATTGAAACCAAACAAAAAAAATCTACATTATCATCACATACATTATAGATGTATCATTAAATTCAAAATATTATAGTACCATCAAATTCCAAAATATTGTACCATCAAATATAACTTCAAAATCTAAAACATCTATCACCAAAATAAAACCAACAAAACAAATAGAGTGCCCTCAAATTGCAAAGAGCGTTGTACCAACAATTACATCTTAAAAATAAAACATATGTTGATGCCATCAAATCCAAAAGACAAACTAAATAAAGTAGAAGTAAATGTCATGTTGACCGTCATTGCGTAAATTCAAAATTAGACATGAATTTTGATGGTACTATAATATTTTGAATTTGATGGTACATCTATAACGTATGTGGTGGTAATGTAGAACTTTTGCTGCCTAGTTTCAATGTGATGGTACTATAATGTATGATTGAACGTATGAAACTAACATGACCCAAATAAATTTTGTAAAAGATCAAAACGTTAGGCTCTATTAAATTTTGAACATATGAGACTAACTTAAGGGTCTTTTTTTTTTAGAGATTTGAATGTATAAAGTATTTCTAATAATTAAAAAATAATAAGAAAATGTATTGATATAAGTGTTATTTGTAAGATAAATTAAGAAAAATACATTGATATAATGGTAGAGCAGATTGTTCATTGACCATGGTTTCAACTCTTGCTTGGTGCAAATATTTTTATTTTTATTTTTGCATATTTCTTTGATAAATAAATTAAATTAAAACAAATAAATAAAATTAACGGAGTCCAATCACGGTTTAAAAGTAGGAAAAAATCAGTTTAAGAAAAATATTAATATAAGAACTAACACGGCTCGGTTAAATATTGCAAGAGATTAGATAAAGACTCTTTATTTCTTTGGGATTAATTTGACCTCTCTAATTTTTGTGAGGAACTAAAATGGAACTTCACTATATACCATATTTTAAGATATTAATTGAAATGAAAACATAAATGACAAAAGGTAAATAGGATTTAATATATAAATTTTTTTAATTTAGATTGAAATTTTATTAGAACATTAACTTATCTATATGATTGATGATAACTTGTGTAGGCTCTTCATTTTCACGCATGTGAAAATCTAATTCTAAGGGGATTAACTCATATCAACAGCCCAAGAAATCATATAAGTTTAAACGCATGTCATGGCTCACGAATCTCTAAATTGCATATTATCGCGCCAAATGAAAGCCCCAACACTGATGGAATTGACATTGCTGAATCAACCAACGTCATCATTGAGAATTCAAAGATGGAAACTGGTAACTAAAAAACATTTTGTATGAAAATTTAAATCAAATTGTTACACACTCATTTCTTTTTGAAATATATTTCTCTCTCTGTCATTAATTTGAGTGTTTTAGTCAATAAATCACGAGAAGGTTAGGGTGGGAAATTTATGAGTTGGGTTTAAGGTTCATGAGGATGCATTTTGCTTAGGAGGAGGAGAAAGTGACCGAGTGTTGTTATTTGCTGAAAAACTTTGAATTACAAGATTGGTTAACTTAATATTGGGTGTGGATTCTAGATCATGAGATTGGATATATAGTGAAATGAGGTTGTCATGAGCTTACTCATGTATACTAGATTGACTCCGAGCCTGTTTGAGAGTTTCTTTGGAACAAAATCGTGCGTCTAAAAGTATCTTTGTTTGCATGGAAGTTTTTTAATCACATAATTTTGGCTAAAGAAAACTTGGTCATAAGAGAAACTATATTGAACATTTATTCTTGGAATACGAGTTCTTTAGTTAAATTTAGTCTACCTTTCTAAAATGGTTTAGGATTTAACATGTCCAACCAAATATGATCTATGTTCATGGTATTCGAATTTGCAACCTTTACTTATTTAGAAGGAGGCTTATCAGTGTTTTCAAGTAATTTGGTTGAAAGGATTTCATATGGCGGAGTGTTGTTTTTTCTTGGATAACTTTGTATTGTAGGATAACTTAGTTGATTGTTGGATGTGGATCCCAAATCTTGAGATTGAGTATACAGTGAAAAAAGGCTACCGTGCTCTAACTCATGCAGGCCTGATTGATTCGAAGTCGATTTAATAGCTTCTTTAGAATAGAATTTTGTCTCTAAAAGTCTCTTTGCTAGCGTGGAAGCTTTTCAATCACACAATTTTGAATAAAGAAAATTAGGCCAGGAGAGGAATTATATAGACTGCCTTGATAGGATATGTAGAGGGTTTCAGGGAAAAGAAGAATATTCAACATTTATTTTTGGAACGCGAGTTCTTTGGTCAAATTTGATCTAACATTTTCAACAGTAAAGAATTGTTTCTTCCGCTTTTGCTGGAAAAGATTAAAAGTTTTCTTAGTAGTGAATGAAAGCTAAAAGACCAGAGGTGTTTTTTTGAGACAATTACTTGGTGATGTACCCTTGTGTATTTATAGGTTATTCCACTCATAACTTTGTTGTGTTTTGTTGTTTTTTTCTTCTATTATGTGACTTTGTGACTTGTGTTGAACTTTCACGATAGGTACTTCTTGTACTTGATTGACTTTGTTATATATAGATATATTTTTATTTGAAAATATATATTAATCTAACTAGTTTTGTTTGATCATTACCTTATTTAAGGTGATGATTGTATTGCAATTAATCATGGTTCCACATCGATTGATATTGTTGGCATTTTTTGTGGACCTGGCCATGGCATAAGGTTAGTTCAAAGTTAATTTTTTTGATTTCAACAATAATTAATAAGTAAGTGTCATGGTCAATAATAAAATTATTTTGGGATGCGTTGATGATTATAATAGTGTTGGGAGCCTAGGAAGAAATGGAGCTGAAGAATCAGTGGAAAAGATTTATGTGCGAAATTGCACCTTCAACAAAACAACAAATGGAGCCAGAATCAAGACATGGATGGTAAAATTTATTTTTCTACATGGTGATATAAAGGTTCCTTTTCTGAATCTCGAGTCTATTAAATTCCACGTGAATATTAATCATCATTAAATAGTCGTTGAAACTTCATAGGTATATCATGGTAACCCAAAATACAATAAAAATTAAATTATAGTTAATACTA